>NW_023601005.1:0-29267 GCF_014898055.3 Talpa occidentalis | reverse complement strand
AATTCCTCTCACCTGTGAAACTAATGTGGCAAATACAACCAAAATCTACCTCACTTCCTGCTTCCATAGAGGAAAAAGAGGTTTCTGGATATGGCAGTCACTTTGGGATGCTCAACTGCCTCATCCACCCATTCTAAGAAATGCCAAAGACAAGATACTAGAGAGTACAGGTATTCTAGTATTCTGGGTGTTCCACCAGTGCAAACTGTAGAAACATAAAGAAAGCTCAAGATCGTAATCAAGTCCCTGTTCCAGTTCAAGGACCGGTTAACGGCACAGTGAAACCAAGTTTCTAGGTTCAAACCCCAATTCTACTGCTGCAAATAAATTATTCCAACTCTAGGCCTAGGCTCCCTCATCCATAAAAGATGGCATTGACCCCTGTCTTGGAAGTCTGTGTGAAGCATGTGAGATGCTATATACAGTAAGCACTTGGCATCCTTTCCAGACACAATAAAATGTCTGATAAACAGAAGCTAGTTATTATTATCCCACAATCCTAGAAGAGACTGGGACTCACAAATTAGAACAATCTGTGCTGATATTCCCTGCAATATCAATTATATCTCATGTACATGTTTTATCCATTTTCAGTTTGAAATAAATTCACAGTATTTTTGAGCTGAAAGGAATCTTTTACACCAGTGCTTCACAAATTTCAAATAAATCAGGTCTTACTAAAATGCAGATTCTGGTTCAGTTTTGGGTAGGGTCTGAGATTCTGCATTCCTTTTTTTTTTTTTTTTTTTAGTATTTATTTACATATATATATTTACATCAAGATTCTGCATTTCTTTTTTCTTTTTTAAAAAGATTTATTTATTTATTTATTTATACAAGCACTGGGTACGGTCAGAAGTGCGGGAGGGTGAGAGAATGCACCAGAGCCAGAGCGGGGAACAGAACAGGTAGACTGATGAAGTACACTCTGAGGGGAGCAGCAGGCGCGGCAGGAGAGGTCTGCACACCATGTGGGACCCTTGCCGGCGGCCGGGGATCGAACCAGCGCTGCAGAGGCTGCTGGCAGCTTAGCAGCCCAGCACTCAACCGCTGCACCACCAGGGGAGGCCCAAGATTCTGCATTTCTAACAAGTCTGGGATTACATAACTGCAAACCTCCAACAATGTCAACACTGCTGAACTGAGGAGCCCATATTAGGTGCCAAGTTCTAAGGTATGACAGTGGTTCTCAACCTTAGTTGCACACTAGTCACCTTTGCAGCATCACACTGCCTGGGTGCCACCTCCAGGTAATCTAATGCAGAGTCTTTACCTTGATGGACATTTTGGGCCCATATGCTGTGGGAGGGCTGCCATGGACACTGTTAGGAGCTTCTGCAGCGTCCCTGGTCTCTATCCTGGTTGAAAACCACAGGCATCAGGATTTTTTAAATCTCTACAGATGAGTCCAATGTGGAGCCAAAATTGAGAATCACTGCCTTAAACTAAACACTGACAGCTCTATTAGATGCAGAATCCCAAAGTCAAGGCCAAGAAAGCACAAACAGAAAGCAGCTGCCCTCTAAAATACCAACAGTACAGCTGTTTTTGCCACTTACATGATGAAGTACATGGATCCGGTAGGAGCCCTCCGAGGGCTTGCCATCGTGAACAATGTTGGCAATGAGGTCATAAGTGGTATTCTTGTGTACTGCCTGTACTTCTTCAGACAAGTATTCTCTCAGATCCACATTTCTGATGTAAAAAAAATGAGGCCAAAAGATCAGACAACAATGTTAAAGAAACTACCCTACACAAATGGACCACAAGGCTGTTAAATGCTATTTAGGATGCTGGATCCAGTGAGGTTTTCAGTCATGGAACCCCAGACTTGTGAAAATTCACATAATTGGCCATAAAATAAGAATTTCCAGTCAAAATAGAAAGCCAGGATCTTTGGGAAGAGCATTTTTTGAAACACATGTCTAGATGTCAAACATGCAGGGCCTAGAATCTGCAGGCTTGAAACCGGAATCTGGGTTTGGCCATTTCAGAGCTGAGTCTGAGTTTAAACAAGCTATACACCTCAAGGTTCTCCTTGTTAGAATGGCAGTGATGGTCTCCCCTGAGATGGCCAGGATAAAGTGAGACAACTAGTATGACTGCCTCACCCTCCACCCTAGCTCAGAATAACAGTATACAGGCTGCACCAAGTTTCTGGCCTAAGGCCCTGCAAGTATGATCACATGATTATGTGGGGTACCATGAGACTAATCACTGTAACAATCTCAATGACAAACCAAAAAGATCTGATTGATTTTTTTCTTCTGTTTTCTGGGACCTCACTTCTGTATTTAATTGCTTCCCACTTTATCCTGTTCTGATTAATTAACAGATTAAGTAACAGAATAGTTACAAGGAACAGAAACCCACCCAAGGTAGCTTAAGCACAAAGGGAGAATTGTTGGATCCAGGTGCCAGAGAAGCAGCAGGATCCAAGAGAGGGTCCCTCTTTCCCACTTGCCTTTGACATCAACTTTATTATTCTCATTTCTTTAATAGCGTGGCTCTCGCTTCTTTATGTGACCCATTTGAACATACCAGTTCCCAAATTTCTCAGTCCTGGTTGTCAAAAGAAACTATTTACTGAGTTCCTTCAATTGGAACTTAAACATATCAGATTTGTTTTTAATATCTGAATATTCACTTTCAGATATAGAAAAGCATTCTTGACATACCTCGAATTAAATCTCTCACTACATTTTAGAAGTTGGATTCTGTCAAAGTTATAAACGTATACCACGTAATACACTGCAAATACACCATGTAATATGCTGCAAAATAACATTCTATAATAAATGCTTACTGTGAAGACTCTACAAAGACAACTATTAAGAACTTTCAAATAGTTAAACAGGGAAACAGACTGGTAACATAAGAGAATATGTTGGCTACATAGTTTAAGGAAAAATAAATCCTGCCACAGCCTACAAATATTCATAAAAATTTAAATAAGACAAGGTAGAATAAAAGAGATTCTATCACATTTCTAATCTCTGAAATTGTCCGATGTGCTACCATTCATAACCTGTGACACAATTACATGAAAACATGAAATGCTAACTGGTTATTTCCAGTGGTCACTTTTATTTATTTATTTTTAAAGATTTATTTATTTATGCATACAAGAACTGGGGTACAAGCCAGAGGTGTGGGGGGTAAGAGGATTCACCAGAGACAGACTGGGGAACAGAACAGGCAGGCTGACTGAAATACACTGCTGAGGGGAGCAACAGGTGAGCCAGGAAAGGTCAGGTGCGCCATATGGGTAGCTCCCTGACCAGCCGGGGATCAAACGTGTGCTGCAGAGGCTGCAGATAGCTTCACAGATTGCGTCTTAACCCACTGTACCACCAGGGAGGCCCTAGTGGTCACTTTTAGATATACAGCTTTGAATTTTAGACTCTGTATATATTACCTGTAAAAATACAGAAAGTTTCCCGTGCAAGCCAGTGGTAGTAAAAAAAAAAAAAAAAATGCAACTTCTCTTTAATTATATTATGTAACTTTCTATGTGTTAGTGATAGCTACTTATTTCTACAGACTATATAGAATAAAATAAATAGTTAAAGGCAATTTCAATGAGTCTTAAGAAATCCATGTGAGGCCCAGAAAGAAAACTTTCTGCTAGCTGCTAAAAGCAGACCACTGGTGTTACTTCCTCCCAGTTTTAACAACAGTTGTCTGAACTTACCTGAAGAGTCCTAGGGAAATGTTCAGGAGTGTTTATACTCAAGTTCTCATGACTAAACCAAAACTGTGTAGTGGCAAATGGGAATGAACACACGTTGAAACATTTTGTCTAGGAAAAAGAGGCAAAGGAGCAAACCATACTCATCTCCCAACCAAAATAGTCCAACTCAGAGAAGACCTACTTAGCTGAAAGTGACACCTTTTTTTTTTTTTTTAAAGATTTATTTATTTATTTATTTATACAAGCACTGGGTACAGTCAGAAGTGCAGGAGGATGACAGAATTCACCAGAGCCAGAGGGGAGAGCTGAGCAGGCAGACTGATGAAGTACACTGCTGAGGGGAGCAGCGGGTGGCAAGAGAGGTCTGCGCACCATGTGGGACCCTCACCCAGCGGCCAGGGATCGAACCGGCACTGCAGAGGCTGGGGCCAGCATCGCAACCCAGTGCTCAACCACTGTGCCACCAGGGAGGCCCTGAAAGTGACACTTTAAATCTGGGCTCCAAAAGCCCTGTCTCCAAATGAGCAGAGGACACCTAATTGCAGCAAATCTGATAAATCGCTGTTAAAAATGTTGTGAATAAAACAGAATCAGTAACTGGGGACTTTGGATTATCTAGAACCCTATCTCCTTGAAAGAAATTATAGAAACTATACAATTACATTATCGTACAGGTTTCCAAAATTAGCCACACAATATGATATTCCCTAAAAGGCTGGCTAGTTAAGAGGTAATCTTTTCTTAACTTCTCCAAAGTAAGTTTTCTGAAAGACAAACTGCTGAAGTCACAGTTACCAAAAACCTAAAATGCAACTGGTGGCAAAATAACATGCTCCAGGCACAATATAAAAGAAACTAAGGAAATACCTGTGGTGACTGATCAGGAACTATCAACACATAGTCCTTCTTCCTCAGCAACTGCCCTAGAGTCAAGAGACAGTTCTTCCTGCCAGGAAGACTGGTGACTGGCAATTCACAGGAGTCAAATTCTTAAGTAAAACCCTAAGCCTTGGACTTTCAGAGAAAGCTCCTCTATGGGAGCAAGAACAGGTGTCGATATCCTCCAATTTCATTCTATTTGTCACACAAAAAATATACTAAAGAAAAACAGGAAGACAAGTATGAGAAAATAAAAAATAAATTTTCCTATAATCCTAATTACAGAGGGTTTCTCTCCTTAGCCCCCACCATTCTCAGATGCTTGGTGATTATAGAAGAAGAATAAAATATTATACCTTGAAGAATCCCAGGGTTCATATAGTCCAAGTCTCATTTTATCCATAAGCAAATATATACAGACCTAAGTTCTCTTTAATTTTTGCTACTACCCTCTCACACATTACACGAATGAAAAACTGTAACTGTTTACAAAGGAGAAAATGGCAGTCCTGCATAGGCTGGGGAATTGGATAATGGAGGTGGACAGAGGAAGAAAGAAAAGAAGAGATGAGCATTTACCTGTTAGAGGGCCCAAACAATTTTATGCAGGTTTAAAAAAATAAATACTGGGGCAAACATGTTAATCCTATTTTTTTTTTTAAGATTTGTTTATTTATGCATACAAGAACTGGGGTATACGTCAGAGATGCAGGGGGTGAGAGGATTCACCAGAGACAGAGTGGGGAGCAGAACAGGTAGACTGACTGAAATGCACTGCTGAGGGGAGTGGCAGGTGAGACAGGAGAGGTCTGTTGTGCCATGTGGGTAGCTCCCCAGCCGGCTAGGGATCAAACTCGTGCTACAATGGCTGCAGACAGCCTCATAGTGCTGTGCTTAACCCCTTGCGCCACCAGGGAGGGGCGCATATTTTTTTCCAAATCCTTTTCAGTAAGAAACTGTCTCAGGGCTCTACTCTGATCTTACCTAATGCCAGCACAGAGTTACACTTCTTCTTACCAGTCCTGTCATCAGTTTTCTCCATGTTCTCAGAAATACATTCTTCAGAGTTTGAAAAACCATGTCTCTTGAGAACTGAAAACCAACTGTCTTACCCCCAAATGGGTTTTGGCAGGAGCCTTCTGCATTAGAAGGAAGCAAAGTAAAAGCACCTGGTACTATTAAAACAAGTAATAGGGATGGAATGCACAGCAGTAACTATAGTCAGTAACAAATTTGAAACTTATGGGCCTCCCTGATGGCGCAAGGGGTTAAGTCTCAGCACTATGAAGCTATCGGCAGCCACTGCAGCATGAGTTCAATGCACAGGCCAAGAAGGTAACCCACATGGCGCAGCAGACCTCTCCTGTCTCACCTGCTGCTCCCCTCAGCAGAGTATTTCAGTTGATCCACCTGTTCTGCTCCCCACTCTGTCTCTGGTGAATCCTCTCATCTACCCTCCACCCCCCATCCCTCACACCTCTAGCCTACACTGTATGCATAATAAATCAATCTTATAAAAAATTGAAGCTTGCAATATATGGTGACAGATGGTAACCAGAGTTATTGTTATGATCATTATGTGATCTATACAAATGTCAAATTATTATGTTGTACACCTGAAACTAATACAGTTTTACGTGTCAATTATACTTCAATGAAAGTAATAATAATAATAACATCTGGTCCAACTTACACCAATTTTGCTTGAAAACTCATATTGTTCAGAAAACTGCATGATAAATTAAAAATAAGATCATACATCAAAATCTACAACTTCCTGGGGCCTCCCTGGTGGTGCAGGGGGTTGAGCACTGCACTATGAAGCAGCCCACAGCCTCTGCAGCACAAATTCGACCCCCAGCCGGCCAGGGAGAAACCCACATGGAGAGGTGGGCCTCTCCTGTCTCGCCTGCTGCTCCCCTCAGCAGTGTATTTTGTCGGTCTGCCTGTTCTGTTCCCTGCTCTGTCTCTGGTGAATCCTCTCACTCCCCGCATCTCTGGCCTGTACCCCAGCTCTTGTATGCATAAATAAATAAATCTTTAAAAAAAAAATCTATAACTTCCTCATCAATAAGGAGAAATTGAGAGCATTACAGACATTACCCTGGGGGGCTGGGGGGAGTCAGGGAAATAAGACAGATGGGACACCCCCCCAAAATATAGTAGGACAAGTCTGGAGTCATTCCATGGAATGACTATATTACGCCTAACTATATTGCCTAACTATATTACGCAAGAAGATGTGACAACCAGCAAAAAGATCGTCAGACTCTAACTGCTCAGGACTACCTTCTAAGGCAGGCAGTATTCCACCTGTGCTCCCTACTTGTGTCGACTATTTTTCCCTATATTGAAAGACTACAATTCCCAGTAAGCTTCAGAAGAGAAGAAAAAGGGGATTGCCTTCAGGTAAACATCTCTGAAATCCCTGAAGTATTTCAATTTTCGAGTAAAAACTCTAACTTATGTAGTACACATAGGGTTCTATGCCTTGCAATCTCCAATTAACAGAGTCCAAAATTAACAATGGCACAAAAATATGAACAGAAATCTAGGCTCACTCCCCAAGAGTAAGTGATACTTACGTAATAGGGAAGTTGACAATAGTTGGATTCTTCTCCACAAAGAAATTATTCTTAGTGAATCTTTTAATGCAAAAGATTAGATAAGGTGGCAGCTTGGTCAGTTGAAAGCGCTTCAGAAAGTTCTCCTTGTAAGTCTTATATTCCTGAAAAGAGTAAAGAATCTATCAAATAAATGCTGGAACACTGGGGCAGAGGTATGAGTTTGGTTTGTTTTTTTGATGCAATTTTGCCTTATTAGATTTCAGAAGACACCTAATCCCAGAAACCACACACAAGGCTTAGGAAAGCAATCTGGATAAGGCTAACTAAAATAGCTCAACTGTGCGTTGTCTTTCAGCCAGCATATGATCGCACTGTTCAACTCTTTAACTGTGGTAATGTAGGTATTAGTTTTCACAAGAAAAAAAAAAGTGTCAGATGAAGAGGTTTGTCAAAAGCTGCAGAATTAAGACCATGAAAGCCTCAATTCAAAATAAGGAAGAACTTCCTGACCACTTGATAAAAAGCACCCATAAACAGGCACTTATGAAGCAGTGAGGAGTACTTCATCATTGAGAATATTCTAGCAGAGGCAGCAACCAATATTCCATATTCCTTCTTCCTCAAAGGTCCCAAGACCCAGTGGGTCCTATGCAATCTGTCAGGCAATATTCTCTGAGGATCCACTCAGCATATTTGAGCAGACAGGAGCAATGCACAAGCCAGGACATCTACCCCAGCCCAAGAGGCCATGAATTTATTGTTCCTTATTACAACACAACTTAGTAGAGTAAAAACTAAGATACAGATACAAAATATTAATCATAATCTGAGAAGAAACATCAATGAGCGCATTTCTCTTGAGAGTGAGCAAGTTCTAGGGATAACAAGACTCCATTCAGGGGTACCCAAGTTTCCCAGAAAAATACTTTCATTTAATATAAGGAGCAGTGATCTTAATGTAGTAGATACACATGCTAATTCTCACTGATGAACACCTGAAACTTCAATAATGTTAAAATGCAGTTACTTCAATTAAAAAAAAAAAAAGCCTCTATTAAAATAAAGGCCATTATTTTTGTTCACTTTTGAAAATAAAATAAAATTAGGATACATTTACACACAAATTAAAATACACACACTCCAAAGCCTTCTGGATGATGATCTTATAAAATATCAGGTAAGAATTCTACTTCCAGTACTACAGCATGAGGAGTTCCAAAGAGCCACTCACCAACACATCTGGTAAAAATTATCAAAAAAACATTTAAATTCTCTGGACATGGTCCTAAGAGTATAGGTCAAATAAAGAAACATTTACTAAAGAAATAGTTTGCAATATTTTTTTTAAATGTTATTAAAAGAAGGCCTCCCTTGTGGCGCAAGGGGTTAAGTCTCAGCACTATGACGTTATCTGCAGCCACTGCAGCATGAGTTCAATCCCCAGTCAGGGAACTAACCCACATGGCACAGCAGTCTTCTCCTGTCTCGCCAGCTGCTCCCCTCAGCAGTGTATTTCAGTAGATTCACCTGTTCTGCTCCCCACTCTGTCTCTGGAAAATCCTCTCACCCTCCCACATTTCTGGTCCAGTTCTTGTATGCATAAATGAATAAACCTTTAAAAAAAAAGTTATTAAAAGAAAATCTACTGATTTGGTAAGAAAAACGAGTCCATGGTATTTAAACAAAGACCTCTCCCTTCCTCCCTGTTCCCGTTCACGACAAACTGGTATAGGCAAGAACACAGGCCCCCTCTCTCCCCAGCTCCCAAAAGGCTGTCTTCCCAGGAGAGACAGATGCCAGCATTTCTCAACCCATCTCCAGTTACCTATTGCAGAAGCTAAGTCCCAATGTGTGCCAATAATACATGAAGCAAAAACTGATAAAAATGAAAAGGAAATAGAGAATTCATGGATAAAAGAAACAGTAACACCACAATTTTAATAGTGGACAGAACACCTAGGCTGAAAATCAATAAAGAAGCAGAAGACTTGAACAACATTATAAACTAAGCCTGAGAGAAACAGAGAACACCCAACACAGCAACAGAATGTATTTTCTTGCCAAGGATACATGGAATATTCTCCAAAGACCATATGTTAGCCCATAAAATGAAACTCAATATATTTAAAAGTGCAAAAATAATACAAAGTTATTCACTAGCCACAATGGAATGAAATTAGAAGTCAGCAACAAAGAAAGTCAGGAAACTTATAAATATGTGGAAATTATTATTATTTTTTAAATACGTGGAAATTAAACAACACACTCCTAAATAACCAAGGGATAAGGGGAAAAAGCAAAAGGAAAATTAGAAGACAATTTGAGATGAATAAAAATGAAGACACAACATACAAAATCTTATGGGAGACAGCTAAGCAGTCATTAAGAAGAAAATGCAGGCCTCCCCGGTGGCGCAGTGGGTTGAGAGCAGCGCTGTGAAGCGGTCTGCAGCCTCTGCAGCATGGGTTTAATTCCTGGCCAGCCACAGAGACTCCCACATGGTATGGCAGACCTCTCCTGTCTTGCCCACTGCTCCCCTCAGCAGTGTACTTCATCAGTCTGCCTGTTCTGCTCCCTGCTCTGTCTCTGGTGAATCCTCTCACTCTCCCACACTTCTGGCCTATACCCCAGCTCTGGTATAAAAATAAATAAATCCTTAAAAAAAGAAGAAAATGCTCAAGTTACTAGAATCAAAAATGAAAAAGATATTTACTAATGACTTTAAAGAAATGAAAAGGACTATAAAGGATTATAAAGGAATACCACTGATCCCAACAAATTATATAACATAGATAAAAAGGACAAATTCCTAGAAAGACACACACCACCAAAACTTAAGAGGAAACGACATGAATAGGCCTAAACTAAGTGAATATATTGAATTAGTCATCAAAAAACTCCCCACAAAGAAAAGCCCAAAACCAGATGGCTTCAGGAGTCATTTCGACACATTTAAAGAAGAATTAACATTGATTCTTCAAAAACTCTCCCAAAATACAGAAGAGGAGGGAACATTTCCTACTTGTTTTATGAAGTCAGCATTACCCTGATAACAGAACCAGATAGAGACATCACAGGTAAAAAAAAAAAAAAAACCTATGTCGATATCTCTGTGAATATGTCTGTATCTCTATATCTCTATGGATCCAAAAGTCCTCAACAAAATACTAGCAAATCAAATCTAACAACATATAAAAAGAGGTAAACACAATGACCAAGTAAAATTTATCCAGGAATACAAAGCTAATTTAACAAGCAAAAATCAATCAATATAATATACCATATCAGAATGAAAAGCAAAAACCACACAATCATCCCACTAGTCACAAAAAAGCATTTGACTAAAAAAAAAAGCATTTAACTAATTTCAACACCAAGTTGTGAGAACACTCAATAAACTAGAAATAGAAGGGAACTTCTTCAATCTAGTAAAAAGCACCCATGAAGAAGTCAGACCTAAAAACATTAAAAAAAAAAAAAAAAAAAAAAAGAGAGAGAGAAAAAAGGCCATACCTAACAATATATTTAATGGCAAAACACTGCCTTGCCCTTCCATAAGGTCAGGAACAACACAAGGGTTTCTGCATTTGCCACTTCTATTTAACACTGTACTAGAGGTTCCAGCCAGGGCAACTAGGTAAAAAATGTAAAATGTAAGAAAATGTAAGAAACAACGTTAAGAAATAAAAAGCATCTATTGGAAAAGGAGTAAAACTATCTCTAGTTGCAGATGACATGATCTTGTGTATGGAAAAATCTTAATAAATCTACTCAAAAGTACTGCTAGCATTAAAGAGTGAAGGCAAGGTTTCAGGATATAAAATCAATATACAAAAATCAATTATATTTCTACACACACTAAAGAATCTAAAAATAAAATTAATAAAACAATTCCATTTACAATAACTTAAAAGGAACAAAATTCTTAAGAATAAATCTACACTTGATCTTAGCCAAAAGGCCGAGAAGCGATAAGAATAAATCTAACAAGGCAATACACCATACAATAAATACACTGTTTATATGAGGTGATTTCCATTTTTCATTTTCTTTTTGTAGTTGGAAACTGCCACATGTACGGAGTACACCTAACACACTTAGTACTACAGTAAACGTCTTCAATGAGCCTCCAAGACACCCTATTTCTAGCTGATAATCCCTAATTCTTAACTATAATTATAGTACATGCTCTCCTATTTCTTGCATATCCTTTTAAACTATCTGGTCTTTAGAGTACAAAGAGTAGGGAACAGAGAAAAAGGAGGGGGTATTAAGGACAGTACTCAGAAAATTTGATAAAACTCTCAACAGCAGAGGAATAAAACAGAATTAAAATATAAATAAATAAAAAGTCGAGAGGGAGGGGTATCAGCAGGACAGGGGTGCAAATGAGTTACCTTTTCAGTAATGCCATTGAACTTGGCCAGAATGTTGAAGAGCGGCACCTGGGGGATAATGAGCTGTTCCTTCTCATCCTTGTAGAGAGGGGCAGTAGGAAGGTCCAACGTTAGGTACATAAAGGTGGACTCCACCATTGTCTCCTGATACTCATCATTATGAAGCAGCTGCTCTTTTCTTCTGCTGGCTATAAAATTAGTGAGAAGAAAAAGGAGAGATTCATGAACAGCATAGAAACAATATAGACAATAAGAAAACAATGTTTTTGTACATTTAATTTACTTCATTTTCTATACTAAAGCGAATGAAAAGGGGTGCTCAAAAGACTGGGCAGTTTCGTAAACAGTAGCACCACCTGGTCAGATTAATGCAAGAACCAATGGGAAGCCATATTCAGAGTTTTTATTTACTATATAAACCAGACTATCTAAAAAAGTTTGAGCGGCTCTGGGAAACTTAAATGGAAAAAAAGTAAATAAAACACCAGCACCACCTAGTGGCCAGGCCACAGCAGCACATATACAACCACTAACAGCTGAAGTACAGCCCCCATAAGCCACTGGAACCGGAATAAACTGCTGCTTGGCAAATGTTTTTTGTAGACCCTCTTTCCTGGACAAGGGGCCTTATAGATTCTCTAAGGATCTCTACAACAACCCTATATCCCCTAAATCAGTCCAAGACTCAAGAACAACTCACTCACCAGATCAGGATGGGGAAGCTTTTTAGTGAAGATTCTCATGGATCCTTGGAAAACATCAGTCACAATAGCTGTACAAACAAATCAATATGCAAATTGTCAGGTTGGAAAACATTTCTAAAATATACTATCAACTTTTAAATTTCTGACATAAACCAGCATCTGCCAGCATAAAACCCAAACTAAGCACAGAAATGTGCTTTTATAACATATATCCGTCAAGGTACCTTTATAACTACTTATAACTATAAATATTCTGCCCTTTTGGCCCTCTAACACAGAGCCTGCCATTAAAAGAAAAACTTAGTGTGTTTGAAAAGGATGAATAATTTACAGAGCCTAGAGATTTATAAATCACACACAAAAAAATTCATAAGCAAAATAAGAAGCAGCCAAAGAACATCCCATAACCATATACTGCCTTAAAGAGAGACAATGTCCACCCTATATTGGACACAAAGATAAATGACAGGAATGGAGCAATGGAGCAGAACAGAACCAAAACAATGATGCAGAAAGCATAACAGGGTTCTGAAAACCTGACAGGAGCCACATTAGAGAACTCAAGAAAGCAGCACAGGCTGAAGACACCTGGTAGAGGCAGCAAGGTCATTAAGTAGAAAGCACCAGCCACAACCCCACATCAAGAAACACCAGAATCATCAACACAGAAAGATGACAAGAAAACCTCATGAGGTCTCCAAAGATTCAACTAGCTGGGCAATTTCTGAGCTAACAGATTTTTTGGCATTGATGAAAAATGTCTACTGCTAAGCCAACCTGGATGCCAAGGGAAATAGGATGCAGTCTGAGAATCTATATGGAAACCATTTCTCCAAGTTTAGGCTCAGAGTGAGGAGTTAGCCTTTAGTGCTTTACCTGTCAACTTACAAGTCAGGCAAACCATCTACTTAGTCCTCACACCATTTCTTGCACAGCCAGGAGATTGGCAGTCTGTACATGATGCCCCACTCCTTGGTTTGAAACTGAGTCAGGATATCCATGTTCACTTATTTAAAAAGCTAGCAGAAGCCTGGCCCACCATTGCCTGGAAAAGGTGCAAAAAGCACATGGAGAAGGTGCTGGCCAGGATGGAGTAGCAGGCCAACCAGATGCGTCAGCAGGCTAAGGCCTTCTTTGCCCATCTCAGGAGCTGGGTTTGAGCCCGATATTAAGACATGCAACAACAGTGGCCTCCCACCCAGCCTGCAAGAGGCCCTGTTCCAGCTGTCCTCCTAGTGGGCCCTAGCTTAATAAAGTTCATCAAGAAGCTTCATAGCAAAGATAAATTAAATTAAAATACAACCATGGGCCTCCCTGGTGGCGCAAGGGGTTAAGCACTGTGCTGTGAAGCTATCTGCAGCCTCTGCAGCACAAGTTCGATCCTCAGCCGGCCAGGGAGCTACCCACATGGCACAGCAGACCTCTCCTGTCTCGCCCGCTTCCCCCTCAGCAGTGTATTTCAGTAGATCTGTCTGTTTCTGCTCCCCACTCTGTCTCTGGTGAATCCTCTCACTGCCCTCCAACCCCGGCACCTCTGGCCTATACCCCAGTTTTTTTTTTTAAAAGATTTATTTATTTATTTATACAATCACTGGGTACAGTCGGAAGCGTAGGAGGGTGAGCGAATTCACCAGAGCCAGTGCGAAGAAAGGAACAGGCAGACTGATGAAGTACACTGCTGAGGGGAGCAGCGGGTGGCAGGAGAGGTCTGCGCGCCATGTGGGACCCTCCCCCCACGGCCGGGAATCAAACCGGCACTGCAGAGGCTACAGGCAGCTTCACAACCCAGTGCTCAACTGCTGCGCCACCGGGGAGGCCCTGTACCCCAGTTCTTATATGCATAAATAAATATTTAAAACAATAAACAAATAAAATAAATAAAATACAACCATCTTCTAGTAAAGGAAAATGGAGAGAGGCCTATTCAGGAACAAATTTAGCTTATGTGTACACAGAAACTACCGTAGCACAGGAAGATATATAGCTAAGAACAAAGATGGGATGTGGAAGGGCTTTTGTTTGTTTTTGTCTTTTAAAAAAATAAGCTAAAAAGAGCTCTCCTTTTACAAAATAATGTGCTTACTTTTCTTCTTCTTCTTTGTGCCTCCCAGAGCTGAGTGCAGAGCATTCAGAAACCAAGACAGAAAGTCGACTCCATCCCCTGGAAAACAAGGGTAGGACAAGTTGAGGCTGGGAGGATTTCTGAGACCCCAAACCATGCATTGGATGGCATGCCTCCACACTGCTCCTCCCTCCGAGCCTGTTCCATTTCCTGGGCATCTTCCTTGGACCATTAAATGTTGGCATTCCTCAAGGTCAAGCTCTTACTCTTCCAGTCTTTACTGTAGACTCTCTCTAATCCAACCAGGCCCTATGAGTCATCTCTACTCCAAACCTGTCTCTCATCACCCAACAAAAGTCATTACTGAATTTCCCCTCCAATTCATACCTCAGTCCAAATGCTTTTAAAACATAAATCTGATATCACATCTTTGCTTAAAAGCTTTCACTGACTCCCCATTGCTACTAGGGTACAATCCAAATTCTTTATAATGGCATATATGCCCAACAACCTGGTCCCACCTTCCCAACCTTCACCTTTCCTCTCATCACTGTCCTCTAGAATCCTAGGATTCAGTTACCTGCAGTTTTCTGTCTGTGCCAGGCACCTGCATGCTTCTGTCCACAGTGTCCTCTCTAGCTGGAATGCCCGCACCTGGCCTGCCTCCTCCTCTACCTAAAACACTCAGGCATCTCGTCCTCTAATCTGACCCCAGCCCACCTTCCACATTCTCGTCTGGGGGTCCTTACTCCATGTCCCTCCCATAAAAAAATTTTTTTCCTCTATTACAGAACTTGAAACCCTGCAATAACCTTTTTAGGGCCTCCCCTGGTGGCACAGCGTTTGAGCGCTGGGCTGCGAGGCTGCCCGCAGCCTCTGCAGTGCCGGTTTGTTCCCCGGCCCCGGCGAGGGGTCCCACAAATAAATAAATAAATAAATAAATAAATAAATAACCTTTTAAAAGGACTATCTTCCCTACATACACACTAGAAAAAGTATGTATCGCTGCAGCTCTAAACCTAGCATGTAAATGATGCTGAACAAACTGGCAGTGGGTGCTAGAGGACACTGGCTGAGATACAGGTTCTAGGAATGTCTGCTTTATTCACATGGAAAACTAATTGGGTGTGGAGGAATAGAAACATTCAACAATAGTTTACTGGAAATAATCCAGTCTGTGACCTGACAAAATGAGAAGCAAAGGTGGCAGGTACTTAATAAAGGCTGGTGCCTTTCCCAACCTCCTGGCTTTGCCCTAAGCCATACAGTTTAGTTCAATAAATAAGATGGACTTTTTTATTCATCTGATATCTCTAGGGACTTCATTCTGAAAGAAGAGTGGGGAACCTAAGCTATCCATCAGACACTCATTCTTACTACTATACGACTCATTGCAAAAGAAAAAAAATTTGTTCATTAAACTAGTTTTGTTGCCCTGAAGTCAAAAAACATCAATCCTTGTTCCTTACCTTGCTTGGTAATCTGGAAAGTCTTCTTGCTGCAAAGAACAACAGCCTGAAGCATCTCATGGGGAGAAACATGTGCCTTGAAATTCCGAGGGTTCCAGAGCTTTCTCATAAGTTCTCCAAAACGCTGTACCAGCAAGAACATGATATCCCCTGGTGGACGCTTGATGTTCTTGTAATTGTCCTCTTCCAGGAAGTAGTTCCGGAGAGGAGGAACATTAGACAGAGCCTGGAAGTCAAACAGTGGATTAATCCAAAGCTCCTTTGCAGGACCTCTGGGAACCAAGCTCTTCCAACTGAGGTTCTTTCAGAACTGTGGGCTGTGTTGGCGTGTAAGAGTCAGAAATAAACACTCTTAGTGAACCCCACCCAGGTCACAGTACAGAAACATCCTTCATATTGGGTTTCACACACAGACCAGTTCTGCAGACACTTTGCTGATGTGGACATGGCAAAGGAGTTTGTAAAAAGGCATGCAAATCCCTATCCACTGAGCAATTTATTTAACAATTTCCTTTGTTGGCTCTATTTAGGATTATGACTAGATTTGGATTCAAAAAGAATTAAAGGCTAGAAACCTAATATTCTTTCTTCATTGTCTATTTGACTGGGACAATCAGTCTATCTGACTGGGACAGATAGTTTCTACAGACCCCAGTTCCCCCATCTATCAACAGCATATTAAAATAATATGAAAATCATCTTAATAAAAGTTGTGTTTTCCTCAAGTGTGGTATGGAGCTATAGCAAAAAAAAAAAAAAAAAAAAAAAAAAAAAAAAACACTTCTGTATATAAAAATGAATGTACTGTTAAGATGGAAAATGGACAAAAGTTTAGAAACAAAAATAAATAAATAAATTTTTACCTCGATCAGCAAAAAGACAAAAACTAGTCGTGTAAGTTCAGGATAGAATACGTGTTCCTCATTCTGGACTATAAAATTGGGAGGGGAACTACAGAACAGATCATAGATAAATGCCCAATCACCCCAGAAGTCCTTCCTAACCAATTCCCGAATCCTTACCAGCTTTGTGCTTCGAGCACAACTTTCTTTTGCAAGGCTATCCATTAAAAAGGAGGATAAAAGTGTTTATGAAATACAATGAACCCAGGCATCTCTGGGGAAGGCAACTCGGAACCATTGCACTGATTAGGAAAGCCCCTACAAGCTTATTTCAGCTAAAGAAACAATTGCTTCTTAGAAAATAACTGCCTTAAAAAAAGTTATTCTCAAAAGGAAAAAAATATGGACAGTTTATCCTACTTTTTAGTTATCCAGGCTGTAGAGAGAGGCTGCTCTCTGGCTTCACCAACATCACAACAGTAGGTGTCCTTAGAGAGAAGTAATCCAGTTTCCAGATGGAACATTCAATCCTTTTTAGTGGAAGCATCATCACAGAGGGTTTGCTCATTTGCTTGTTTTTATAACAAACTTCGTATAAAACTAAAACCCATCAATAAGACTAAGATTAACTGCCCTGACCAGATTCAAATGTTATCTGTCCCATCTGTAACAATCTTAATAAAGTCATAAGATGGGCCTCCCCTGGTGGTGCAGGCGGTTGAGCGCCGTGCTGTGGATCTGTCCGTAGCCTCTGCAGCACCTGTTTGATCCCAGCCAGGCGGCAAGGGTCCCACATGGTGCGGCAGACCTCTCCTGTCCCACCCAACTGCTCCCCTCAGCAGTGTATTTAAGTCAATCTGCCTGTTCTGTTCCCCACTCTGTCTCAGGTGAATCCTTTCACCCTCCCGTGGATTTGGCCTGTACCCCAGTTCTTGTATAAATGAATCTTTAAAAAAAAAAAAACAGTTATAAGATGCTGCACAAGGAACAGTTGGCCACATCTCTGTCAACCTAAGAATTAAGAATTTGACCCTTCCAGGGACTAGGTCGGACACCAAAACTAACAGATATACTTTTACAACTGTTTTCCCCAATTCCTTATTTAAAAATACATTAAAGACCAAATTAGAAGGAGGAATTATCTCTAACATATACAACAAAAAAGGTTAATACTTATTTCTTAAAGCTCAGTAAAATTAACCACCAATAGAAAAATGACAAAAGACCCAACCATACATGAAGAAATATAGTCAACTTTAGAAGTGAATTTTAAAAAGTTAAAACAGAATACCTATCAAACAGGAAAATTTTTTTTCAGTGATAATGCAAGATGAGGAACACTTGTATAACCGGTGAGTTTGTAAGTTGCTATAAACACTCTACAGCCTAGAACCTAGGCTCCAGATGCATTAATATAAGAATAATTTATAATTCGTCGGCAGAATGGATTAATACATAATCATTAAGATGCTGCTTAAGAATATTTATTGAGGGCCTCCCCGGTGGCGCAGTGGTTGAGCGCTGGGTTGCAAAGTTGCCCGCAGCCTCTGCAGCGCAGGGGCGCTGGTTCAATCCCCGGCTGCTCCCCGGCCACTGGGGGAGGGTCCCACATGGCGTGCAGACCTCTCCTGCCGCCCACTGCTCCCCTCAGCAGTGTACTTCGGTCCTTCTGCCTGCTCTGCTCCCTGATCTGGCTCTGGTGAATTCTCTCACCCTCCCGTGCTTCTGACTGTACCCAGTGTTTGTATAAATAAATAAATAAATCTTTAAAAAAAAAATTTATTGATTTCATTGTATAACTTTAAGTAAAAATATATACACATATATACTATTACTTTGTAGACAAAAATACAATTATATACTTTAAAAGTCATGCTATACATATGTATATATAGATATCATGCATGTAATGTATATATTTGTGTATTTTATGCATAATAAAAGGTGTCAGAGTCACAGAAAATACAAGGTTGTATGTAGGATACTCAGCCAACACTGGTAAGAGGGGTAAAAAAAAAGAGAAGTTAAATTTGATCTATCAATTTGGGAATAGCAAAATAACTCATTATATTGTCACAAGGCAGAAGGTGTTTGTGTGTATGTGTTTAGAAAAGGTCTGGAGGTCTATATGATGTTAACTACCTCTCAGGACAAAGTACTAGGAAAAAAGGGAAGTTTTTACTCTTTACTTTCAACATCTCATCCCCCTAGTATTTATGCTTATTATTTTCTAAAATCAATTTTTTTATGCAGAATAACTGTGTAATTTTCTTGCTTATGCTTATCAACATTTTCCAATTTTTCTATAATGTGCACATATTACTCAAGTAATTTTTTAAAAAAGAAAACAGTGCAAGTTACAAATAGGATGACTTTGGCTTTCCACCTTTCCTAACTCAGGATTCAAGCACAGGAGCAGAATCTAGACAATGGAATGCCAGCAGATATATCTGCACCACTAAAAAAATAAAGCATCATCTAGATATGTGTCTCTTATTTGGTAATGTCAGATCATAAGCAGATTCTATGTGACATCCCCTGGAACTCAAGAAGTTATTAGTGCAGTGGCTGGAAAAGGCTTCATCATTTGGCAGCAGCCCCTTGAACAAATACAGGAATGTTCAGCTTGGTGGGGAACGAACATTGAAGTAGAATCCTTGGTCAGATGGGGTATCTGGGAATCACTTCACTGCATTTTACCAAAAGGTAATGATTTCTTAGCTGACCTTCACAGTGTTCCCAGGTTACCACCCCTGCCCCACTGTTCCCATCTTATCCTACCTGAAGGACAGCATTGGCGTAGTCATTGGCCTTTATGTTATTCAGGCCCACAATACCAGGCAGGTAAGTGGTGCCATCATATGCCCTGGACAATTTGGCTTGCTTGTCCAAGTTTGCAATCTGCTGCTTTGTGAAAGTGGGCTTCAACACATACTGCAAAGCAAAGGAAAATTCTAAGTTGCTTTAGGCATACCCAGAATTCATAAGATAAATCTGGAATAGTAATTTCTGCCAAAACATAAAACACTTTGATCATGAACACTTCACTACGCACCCAAAAGAACTCCCAACAATAAAGAGCAGGGTAACATAGGATAGGTCCTTTCCATATGGCTAATCCAGAAGGAAATCTGTTTAAAACAAAATCACTGAATCCTGAGTCTTTTCTCAAACTTCAGGTTGGGCCAAGTCCATGATAAACCATCAAAGCTGCAAGAGAGACTCCGAAGGCAGCAGGAATCTGAGTCTTGGTACACAGACTGAGAAATGGTACACAGGGCCAGCACCTGGCCCAAGGGCAGGTACAGAAGTGCCTCCTTACCTTTCTGCAAGACTGCAATCACATAAGATTAGAAGGCAGATCATTTCTAGAGCTGAGGGTTATCAAATCACAGGCTAGACAAAGGCTGCCACTAAAAAGCTTTAAAGCCCTGAATTTCAATTTCTCCCTCTTTAATACTGTCCATAACCACTTTAACTTCAAATATTAGTAGGCCTATACAACTTACAAAAGTAGCATAAACAGCGCTTCAAATATTCTGAACACCAAGCCTTCCTTAAAAATAAAAAGATTGGGACCTCCCCGGTGGCGCAGCGGTTGAGCGCTGGAGTGTGAAGCTGCCCGCAGCCTCTGCAGTGCCGGTTTGATCCCTGGCCGCCAGGCGAGGGTCCCACATGGTGCGCAGACCTCCCCTGCCGCCCGCTGCACCCCTCAGCAGTGTACTTCGGTCCTGCTGCCTGTTCTGCTCCCCGCTCTGGCTCTGGTGAATTCTCTCACCCTCCCGCGCCTCTGACTGTACCCAGTGCTTGTATAAATAAATTAATAAATCTTTAAAAAAAATTAAAAATGAAAAAATAAAAAGATTGGGGGCCTCCCTGGTGGTGCAAGGGGTTAAGCACATAACTGTGAAGCTATCCGCAGCCTCTGCAGCACAAGTTCGATCCCTGGCCGGCCAGGGAGCTAACCACGTGGCAAAGCAGACCTCTCCTGTCTTGCCCCCTGCTGCTCCCCTCAGCAGTGTATTTCATAGATCTGCCTGTTCTGCTCCCCATTATGTCTCTGGTGAATATTCTCACCCCCTGCACCACTGGCCAACACCCCAGTTCTTATATGCATAAATAAAAAAATAAATAAATAAATAAGCAGAAATGACAGCTAGCTTACAGACCACAGACCACAATTATGGAACCTGACCTCCTTACTCAGTTTCCCTGGTTCCTCCTCTCCACACCCAACAGACTAAGATTCTTCCCTGACTCATTGGTAGAGATATTAGGGAGACCGAAAGAACTCTGAAGAAAACCAGTGTCAAATCAGTCATCTTGGACACACACCGTGATATCCTCCAGCGAGGAATCAATGATCTCATAGTTGTCAGGAAGGCAGTAAAACTTGAGGGTGTGGAGGTTGAGGAAGACATGGTGGCTGAACTGGACGCTGTGAATGTAGGCATGAGACTTCAAACCCCGGCCTGTAGGGAAGGATAAAAAGCTGTAAGAGAAGACAGATTCCAGAAAGGCACAAATCAGGTTTGATTTTCCTTTCACTATTTTGTACTGGAATGTTAACATCGGCAAAAGCAAAGTACGATGCCATCCATGATACGAATCTCCCACAAGAACTTTCATCACAAAAGTTAGCAAGAAAGAATAGTGCATCGGTTACTTTATTTTCTAGATGGCATAAGACGTAGGTCAGGAAAACTTATTTCATAAACCTGAATGTGAACCTTAACCATATGGAGTATGTGTATTTAAACACATACACATATACATATATGAGTTAAGTTTTATATATAACAGAAATTAGGAATATCTACATATATAATAGTACATATACACATACAAATCCTGTGACAGTCTAGCATCACTCAATCCTGATTTTCCAACTGCCCACATTTACACCTATCTTGAGCCTACATATCTTTGTTCATGTTGCCACTTCTTTCTGGAATGTCTCTCCCTTAACCCACTAAAATTCTGTTTCACCAGAGAGCCTCCCATAAACTCAATGCAAACACTACAACTAACACTGATCTTTGAGTATTTTACCCCCTATTATTCTTATTTATATTCAATACCAGAGTCTAGCAGTAACCTTTATAATCTTAGTTTGCTGATTATTTTGTGTTAACTTTGTAAGTTCCCTATAAAATCAAGGAACGTAGCTTATATTTTTCTGAAACCTCCACTATACTAAGAATTTGCTGGTTTAAATGAAGTCAAATAATAAATTTCCAGAAAAGAACAGAATTAAAGTCTTCATAGCAAAAGAATTTTCAGAAAAAGACAAAGAAAACATTAAGAGGACAGATAAGTATAGAAACAACAGGCATTCAAAAATTCAAGAGTCAAGAGATCTCCTAAAAAACCTTTCAGACAACTAATTCTTTCTCCCTTTCTTATGTATTCAGGTCCTGGCCAATTAGAGAACTGCCTACTGTTTTTTTAAGAGCATTCCCATTTCCTGGAAACAATGATAGGAATTATTAGACATGCCTCCTGACAGGACTTTATTTTCTTTAAAAAAAAAAAACTCAGGGGCCTCCCCGGTGGCGCAGCGGGTTGAGCACCACACTGTAAACTGTCCACAGCCTCTGCAGCGTGGGTTCGATTCCCAGCCAGCCAGAAGAAACCCACATGGTGTGGCAGACCTCTCCTGCCTCGCCTGCCGCTCCCCTCAGCAGTGCCTTCGGTCCGTCTGCCTGTTCTGCTCCCCGCTCTGTCTCTGATGAATTCTCTCACCCTCCCGCAGCTCTGACCTGTACCCCAGTTCTTATATAAATAAATCAATCTTTAAAAAAAAAAATCTCAGGAGGTGGCCTGTGGTTAGTGCTGACAACTTAGAAAATTTGTAATGTTTAATATTTACTTACCCTGAAAGTACTTGCCACACACCAAACAGGCATATGCATTTATATGGGAGAGGGAGATGGAACACAGTTTCTCAAAGTCAAAGTCCAGCACACTCCTAAGAGAAGCAAAGCAAAAGAAAAAACAATAAGGACAATTTCTAGAACACCAGAGTAAAGCAGCATTGGCTTCATGTTCTTCATGCCATCCTTCACTGAATGTTTCAACAACCATATAAACCATAGGGAACAGTGACTAATCCTCACCTAGACATTTAATATAGCACTATCCCCTGTGCTCCTCCCTCCCTCCCTCTCCCTCCGCCTCCTCCCCTGCAGTATGTCTCTGGTTTATAATTGTCTGTTTTTGCTTTGTTGTGTTTTGTACTGTTGTTATTATTTTTTTTTACACTGATGTCTTATTTGGTTCCCCTATATTCCTGTTATAAGTGAAATCATCTGATTTCTTTTTTCCTTCTGGCTTATTTCACTGAGCATAATTCCCTCTAGCTCCATCCACGTTGCTGTGAATGGCATGAGTTTATCTTTTTTGATTGCTGAATCTAATATTCCATTGCGTATATATACATCTTCTTGATCCAGTCATCTATTTTTGGGGTGAGAGGGAGGGAGGAGCACAGGGGACTGTGGTGATGGTGAACGGGTGCCTTGGGGAAGGAAATTCTATGGGGACTCAATCTGAGGGGGTGGAGGGAAGCAAATATTGTCTAAAAAATTTTAAAAAATGATAAATGTTAAAATTTAAAAAAAGACAGGTATAAAGCTTACTCGTTTACTGGTCAATTCATATAAACAAGGTTTATAAAAAAAAAATAGCACTATCAATTCTCTAAGCCTCAAAGCATTTCAAGGTGTTTGTGTCAGACATGCAAAGCCAATGACCATGTTTCTTTTTAATATTTACAACCAATGAAGAATATCCCATAACAATCACTTTCTCTGAAGGGAAAGTTACCAGTAGGACTAACATATTAGGGCCCCAACAATACTCCAAATTTGAAAAGAAGACACATAAAAAGAGTGAATAAACCCTCTTATTAAAGAAAATTTTATTTTTGCCCATAGGAATAAATGGGAAGCCTAAAGAAGTTTACAGTAATAACTACAAACAGATGTACCTGTTCGAGTATATCATACTGACATATAAGTACTGGCAGAGGTAAGGATCAAAAAAACTACCCCACTGAATCCACAGGTGGTAAAGGAATTACTTCCCAAACGTTAACTCTAATTAATAGGTAACAGTCTCAAAAAGCAGAATCTGTTTTTAGTATATGTAAAAATTACTAGCATAAGTAAATATTACTAGCACAGAAGAATCCATAAACTTACACAGGCATATATATATATATATATATATATATATATATATATATACACAAAATATTATTGTGTAGTACAAATGAAATTTCTTTTTACTTCAGTGTATAAACTAAACTCTCTAGACACACTTCTCTTTCACTCCTCACATAAAAAATGTGAGATTTAAAGAATATTAATTCAAATATGGGAGAAATACATATATATAACTAACAACTTAAAATACTTAAAAATATATTTATATTTGATGTGGTATGGTACCCTATATGTTTAAATTCAGTATCTGTAAGAATAAACAGCCATATCTCAAACCAAATATTCTGGCACTTCTATTTTTGTGCCACTTCCTGACCTAGTTCCCCTCCCCCACACCCCACACCACCATCCCTGCTTATATTCCCTTGACCTTTCTCCCTCCCCTCTCCCTCCTGAACTCAGAAACCTCAGTTCAGTTATCTGCTAAGTGTACAATTATGTTATTTTCTCAGTTCATAGCTCTGTTTCTTTATATGATTCATATGTGCAGTAGCCAAAATTTGTCTTTCTTTTCCAGTTTGCTTTGCTTTGCATAATCCCTTGAGTTCCTTCCATTTTGCTATAAATGGTAACTTTTCATCTTTCCTTACAGCTGAATAGTATTCCACTATGTAATATACCACATCTTTGTCCAGTTCTCTATCCATGGGCACTCAGGTTGCTTCCACTTCCTAGCTATTATAAATAATGCATCAATAAACTTGTGGAGCATATTGTTTTTTGAACTAATGACTTTGTGTTCTTAGGCTAGATACCCAAAAGTGGGATTGCTGGATTATATGATACAACCACTTTTAGTTTAAGTGCAGATTACTTTTCAAAATAGCTGCACCAATTTATATTCCCACCAACATTTATTAGGATTTCTTTCTCTACATCCTCTCCAACAAATCTGGGAAGTTTTGATTGGCTCTGATTTGCATTTCCCATCAGGAAGTGATGATGAGTACTTTTTTCACATTACTTCTTAGTCTTCTGGATTTCCTCTTTGGAAAATCATCCTCAGATCTGCTGCCATTTTTAAACTGGGTTACTTGGGTTTTTTTTAATTAAGTTGGATGAGTTCTTTGTAACCCTTGGATATAAACCCTTTATGTGACTATCTTCTCTCATTCAATATAGGATGTCTCTTTAATGTGCTAATATTTTCTTTCACTCTCTAAAAGAGCTTTTTGAGGTAGTCCCAATTGTTTGTTTTTGCTTTTATTTCCCTCACGGTAGGGGTCAAATCTCCAAAGATATCTCTATCATTCACTGACGTCATAAGACAGATTGCAAATGTTTTCTTCTATGTATTTTATTGTTGTGGGTCTTGTATCCAAATCTTAAATCCATTTTAAATTTATTGTCGTATATAGTATTTTACACACTGGACTGGCTAATGCAGGGATCACTGCCCATACATGGCTAGTGGCACTTAATTTAAAATAATTAACTTAAATAAGGGACCAGGAAAATGAATAACTATAAGAAAGTGAAAATCAAAATCAACAAAAAACTATGAACCAGAGACATTTTTAGGGGGGTGGGGGCGGGAGGGGAGGGATTGGGGTCAGAATGGGGGGGGCTGCAATTGTATGGGGAATATAAAAATAAAATTTATTATTTAAAAAAAAATAAAATAAAATAATTAAAATTAAATAAAATGTAAAATTCAGCCCTTCAAACAATATTTCAAGTGCCCAATAGCCACAAGTGGTTATGCCACAATGAACAGCCCATATAAAGAACTGCAAAGCTACCCTAGAGGACAGGTGAAAATCATCCTAAGATGCTATGTGGGATCAAAGAAAAGAATACTAGCACAAGGTAACTACCTCTGTTCTAAAATAAATTTTTTACTCTTTTTCTCTCGGCTGAATCCCAAGCACCCAGAGTAATACCTAGCACACAGTGAGTGTCCAATAAATATTTAAATTTGCTATCGTTATTTTTAAGGACACTATGTATCCCATTATTTCATCATACAAGTTCAAAACCAGCTAAAGGCTATGCTTATGCCCTCCCTAGAACATGTTCTCTGAACTCTAAAGAGCAAAGTTTAATAAAACAGCAAGCATAATTTTCTTGGCATAAAGTTTTTAAAAGGATAAAAAATGTTCAACATACAGTCCAAAAACTTTCTACATAGATTCTATTGTTCTTCCATTGCCTTTGGCATCTCTGTCCTACTGACCTGTTAATGGTATCCAGGTACGGGCAGTGGCGGCTCCTCCGGTCCTCGGAATCCACGCGGCCATTCTTTGCTAAAATGAAAACCATCACAAGCTTTGAAAATGACAAATCTGTGCTCAGGGTCAACTACCAGTATAAACAAACACAGAAGTAGGAAAAACTAATCAGGGTGAGCTCATATACAGGTAGCCTAGGCAACACCCAAAAAAGCCCACTAATGGAACAAGCTGCAAATTGTGAGAATATACTTAAATACACTTAACCAACAAGTTTTGTTTGCAGATTACAGAAATCCAGTGAAGCAATTTTCAAAAAGGCAAACAAGCCAATAGAAAATGAGGACTGACCCACAAACATGAGAAAAGATGCTCAATCCCATCAATCAAGGATATGCAAATTTATTTGCACAATGACATACTTAACACTTTTTTTTCATATATGGAACAATGAGAACGCTCAAGTACTGCTTACGGGTGTGTGAGCTATTATAACCTCTTAGAAAACAGTACTGCAAGATCAAACATGAAAATATGCTGACCCCTTAAACTCACCAATCTCTCGACTGACATATGCTAGATAAAGTTCTAAACACAGTAACGAGTGATGTCCATCACAAATAAAATGGAGAAATGTTTCAGTATATCTGCAGTGGACCCTTCATAGGCATGGACACCTACCTGGATGAACTTCAAAAATATGAGAAGCAAAATACTAAAAGCAAGACTACATACAACAGGGCCTCCCTGGTGTCGCAAGGGGTTAAGCACAGCACTGTGAAGCTATCCACAGCCTCTGCAGCATGAGTTCGATCACCAGCCATGCAGGTAGCAGACCTCTCCCGTCTCACCCACTGCTCCCCTCAGCAGTATATTTCAGTCAGTCTGCCTGTTCTTCTCTCCACTCTGTCTCTGGTGAGTCCTCTCCCCCGCTGCACCTCTGGCTTTCACCCCAGCTCTTGTATGCATAAATAAAATAAATCTTAAAAAACAAAAAAAGGGCCTCCCCAGTGGTGCAGTGGGTTGAGTGCAGTACTGTGAAGCTGTTCGCAGCCTCTGCAACATGTGTTCGATCCTCAGGCGGCCAGGGAGCTACCCACATGGTGCAGCAGACCTCTCCTCTCTCGCCCGCTCAGTCCGTCTGCCTGTTTTGCTCCCCTCTCTGCCTCATCCTCCCACGCCTCTGGCTTGTATAAATAAAATAAATCTTTAAAAAAAGAAAAAAAGAAAAAGACTACATACAACATGGTTTCATTTATGTAAATACAAAACACCGTACTACTTAGGAGGACATATATGAGATAAAATTTGAAATGATTAGAATTCAAGAGAGTGATTACATAAGCAAGGAAGTAAGGCAGAACTAGAAAGGGGTCTATGGGAGCTTCTAAGATACTGGTTATGTACCAATTCTTGAACTAACTAGGAGACAATACTCCATGGATCTTTCATGTTTCTCAATATATTGTGACCAAAGTCACTGTCTGTCTCTAGATTACCTTATCAAGGATGTTTATATAGTGAACAGCTTTGGAATACAGAAACAGTGTTTCTTACAAAACAAAGGAGAGACAAGCCCACAGCCCATTATAAAAGATTCAGTTTCTCTAACCTCAAAGTTCCTCTCCTATAAGGCTGTCCACTATGTTTATGGAATTTCCTCAACCAGCTTTGTTGGGACTAACACCAATGCTATATTCTGGTTACTGTGATTGCTGTGATAAACTGCCTCAGACCAAATAGTCCCAAGACTGAAACACTGCTGAGGGGAACAGCGGGCGAGACAGGAGAGGTCTCCCTCTCCAGGCCAAGGATCCAACTCATGTTGCTGTTGCTAGTGATAGCTTGATAGTGCTATCATGACTACTATCAGAAGCATGATAGTCAGAGACAGACTACCATGACCATTATTATTCCTGTCTTCCATCAGCCTCCATGAAACTGTGTTAGGCTAACACCGTAGCTTGCAAATAAGGTAAAATCTCAGACCCTGCACAGTTTAAGAATGTATGTCCACACCTGTCTTTAAACTATACTCATGTATATAAACATTCAGTTCATCTTAGTACTTGTAATCTATACCATGACAAAAACATAAAAGGAAAAAAAAGGAAAAAGTTACAGCAACTGGGATCCTAATGAATCCCAAAGAAAAAAATCTCCTTAGCACAACTACACAAAATATCTAAGGAACAATTTCTCTTCCAAAGGGAAACTTGAGGCTGACAGAGTATTTAAGTAAAGGAAATCAGCAAATATCCTGAAATTATTATTAGTCAGAGAATAATTATTGAGCATTTTCTGTAAGTAAGGTACTATTCTGTGCCCAGTGTCATACAAAAATTTATCAAAGATAAACCTAACAAGAAATTTAAGAGTTAATGTAAGAGTTAATAAAATCAGGGCCTCCCTGGCAGTCGAGGGGTTAAGACTCAGCACTATCACCCCTACAGCCTGAGTTTCATCCCAGGCCAAGGAGCTAACCCACATTGCACAGCAGACCTCTCCTGTCTTGCCCACTGCTCTCCTTGGTATATTTCTGTAAATCCGCCTGTACTGCACCCCACTGTCTCTGGTGAATCCTCCTGTACCTCTGACCTACACCCCAATTCCTATATGCAAAAATAATTTTTTTTAAAATGCTATCTTCTGGGCCCCCCCGTTGGTGCAAGGGGTTAAGTCTCGGCACTACAAAGCTATCACCAGCCACAGCGACATGGGTTCAATCCCTGGCCAGGGAGCTTACACCCCAGTTCTTGTATGCATAAATAAAAAATAAATCTTTAAAAAAATGCTATCTTTCTAAAAAAAAAAAAAAAAGTTAATAAATATACAGATAATTGGGACCAAATGCAAAATTACAAAAGTGTGGAGACGATAACCCCTATCTCGACAAACTCTACCCTTAGCAATTTAGCCTAGTGATTTGGTCACCTAATACTTCAATATCTCCAACTAACTCACCAGAAATCAAGTATACAGGGACATGTTCAAGTCAGGAGTTCCAAGTTCAATACAGAAAAATATGTAGTTGGGGTGAACAGGAAAAATTTTTATAAGTAGTGGAAACCTATTTAATGATTGGTAAACTATCAACAAGTTGGTATCAACAAGATCACACACTACAGAAAGGAAATCTCCATAAATCATTAGAGCAGAAAGCATCCAGTGATAAGCAGCAATGGGTGTAGTCATGGGGGAAGCAGGGAGCCCAGCCTCCCTGGTCGTTGTTAGATCTATTGAATATTGAAGT
>NW_023601004.1:0-24158 GCF_014898055.3 Talpa occidentalis | reverse complement strand
GGCTGGGCCCCTCCTGCCTCACTTTGGACCCAAGTACTCCAGTCCAGCTCAGCTTGGGAGAATTCCAGG
The DNA here is from genome assembly GCF_014898055.3 of Talpa occidentalis. Lineage (NCBI taxonomy): Eukaryota > Metazoa > Chordata > Mammalia > Eulipotyphla > Talpidae > Talpa > Talpa occidentalis. Next base: position 24,089 of record NW_023601004.1, on the reverse strand, counting down.
GAACTCGCACTGAAAGGAGACTGTCTTCTCCATTACCCTGGCTGCAGACCCCAGCCCAGCTAGCCCAGTGATCTGGCTACAGGGGAGAGCAGAATTCCCGCAGGAACTCCTCAGGGACTTTCTGGAGTTAGCTGGGTCAGGTGTAGAGGGACTTCTGCTCCCCTGTGCATCTCCAGTGCCTGAGTCATTGAGCACCTCCAAACTAGGCTTTCTACTTTCTGGTTTTCAGGGGCTGGAGTTGAGGGGAGAGGGCTCTGCTTTCCTCCATACAGGGTAATGAACTAGGCTGCTCTGTCCCTACTATGCCATCCTGCAGGCACATGCAGCCTTAGGAAAAAAAAAACAAAAGAGTCCTTTTCACTGGCTTCTCTAGCTTTTGTCAAAAATACAGAAACTTTGAGCCACCAGGCGGCCTCTGGGAGCTCTGTAAATAGCAAACTATTTTTTTTTTTTCAAATCTCTGGACTAAATATTCTCAGACATATATTTAATCCCTGATGAAAGGGTCCACAAATTCAAATAATTTGGGGTATTAAGTAGGACTTGGATAAAATCCGCAGAAACACACACACACACACAAATCCCAGCCCCCCAGGGCTTGCAATTCTAGACTTAAAGGGTGAGCGGTGGATTCTGCAGGAGCCCTTTGCTAATTTGCACTAATGAGTGTCAATTATGGCATTTTGCAAATTGGTGAATTGGCAAACAAAGATGTAATACAACCAAGGGGCTGTAGCATCCCTGTACAATGAAAGCCATATTTAACTCCAGTCCCACTAATCTCCACACCTTAATGCTGGGGAAAAGCTGAGCTCTCGGCCTGCCCTCTGAGGATTCCTTTGTGGTTGTCTGGGTTTAAGGTGAATGTGCAGAGAAGTGGCTGTAGGTGGGGGAGGGTAGCCTGCCCTAGGTAGATACAGAGGCTCCTGAGCTGAGGCTTATGCCAGGAAAGGGAGGACAGAGGGCCTGGAGCCTCCCCTCCCCCAAACACCCCCTTTCCTGAGGGCCTTCTCAATTGCTTCTGGAGGAGTTTATTTTGCAAAGAACTGGAAACCTCAGTACCTTGGACTGAAAGGTTATCTTTTATCTTGAGATACCTGAGCAGGGATCTGCTCCTTTCAAGTTCCCCACCCTCCTGCAGATCCTTTGTCTTCTGTCCCTATAGCCGCTGAGCCTGAGCCCACCCAAAGCTTGCTGTGCTGCTCAAAGAGAAGGTCCCCCCCCCAGGGTGACCACCCCACTCATGCCATCGCTCTTGCTCCTTCCATCATTCCACCTTGTTATCTCTGGGCCAGAACATGCATATCCCAGAACATGCATATCCCGAACATGCATATCCCAGAACATGCATATCCCAAGACCTGGTAGGATAATAAGCTGTCTTGTTCTCATTACTTCTAGGGAAACCGGTGAGCCTGAGCTACAGATGTCCCTGCCGATTCTTTGAGAGCCACGTTGCCAGATCCAACGTCAAACATCTCAAAATCCTCAACACTCCCAATTGTGCCCTGCAAATCGTGTAAGTCTCAGCATCACCTTCCAGGGATGTCACATCTGGTGGGCATAGTGACACTTACCTCACAGACTTGGTAAAGCTAGAGTAATGGCATGTTCCCATTGTCCATCCTGACCTGGGGGTAACTAGAGGCAGCTGTTTTAGCATTTGACTTTGTGTGTACACCAGAAAGCACTCCACTCTGGGTACCCTGCTGAGCTCAGTGGTCCTCAGTCTCTTCTTTCCAAGCTTCCTTCCCTCAGGGCAGGAAATGGCAGCTCAGAGACCTCCCCTCTGGAGACCCATGGCCTTCCTCAAAGTTTCTGCTGAAGTCCAGTAAATTAGCCTTGCTGGCAGCAGTTCTGTCGGGCTAACCAATTTCAGGGGTTTGGTACTTTGAATTAATCCTTTATCACGTAACACCAATTCATGAAACCCAAAATCAGCTGAAACCATTTTTAGTCATCTTTAATTTCAAAATTCTCAGCTCACTAAACTCATTTTCTCAAACATAGTACAAGTTTCTGTTTTTGCTGGTATTAATGGCAGCTGCTAACATTTGATTTCATTTGTATGGGAAGGGAGACACACCAAAATTGCACATGCAAGATACACAGGGCTGCCTTTTTGTTTTTAAAGATTTATTTATGTATCCAAGAACTGGGGTACAGGCCAGAGGTGCGGGGTGAGGGGTGAGCAGATTCACCAGAGGCAGAGTGGGGCACAGAACAGGCAGACTGACTGAAATACACTGCTGAGGGGAGCAGCGGGTGAGACAGGAGCCATGTGGGTAACTCCCTGGCTGGCCAGGCATCAAACTCATGTTGCAGAGGCTGCAGATAGCTTCACAGTGCTGTGCTTAACCCCTTGCACACACAGGGCTGCCTTGCTGGAGGTGCAGGGAAGGAAGGACAAGGGAAGCATGCGGATTGCTCCTTGTTTGGTGCCCTTGCTCCCCAGGAAGCTTGCACTCCTGGGCGTGGTCCTTGTCTGGATGCCAGAGGGGGGAGGCTCTGAGCCTCATGGGGAGAGCTCACCTTCTGAAAGTGGAAAATAGGATGGAGCACAGAAGTTGGCATAAAAGCTAAGCTGTTCTTAGATTTGAGTTTTGTGTCTCTTTTTGGGTAGCCTTTGCTGCCTTGAATGTGCTTGCCGCTTACCATATTTTAGGTAGCTGTAAGAGGAAATTTTTTTTCCTTATTTGATTATAATAAAACACTATTTCTCCCTTGAGGCTTATTTTATCAGATACAGTATTTAGCTAGCAGGGCCTGCTTTCCAGTGCAGATTACGCTAGTTTCCCTCACCCAGGAATGTACCTTAAAGCTGAAGATGCCAAATATTACCTGGGCAGAGAGAATCAATAAGCAGTGGCACCCAGATTTGCCCCCAGTCCTTCTTGCTCCTGGCCACTCCCCTCCACCTCGCATACCAGTCACGACACCACACAGCATGGAGACTTGTGTGGCTGTCCCCGGCTTAGCCTCTGTTCAGGAACTTGTTTCTCCTCATAGACCTGAGTGTCTGGACAGGGAGTCCTCAGGTTGCTTGAGATTCCTGATGCCAGGATTCCTGGTGGAGAGGGAGGGAGCCAGCGAGAGAAGTCCAGGTCCTCCTCTAGGAGTTTCCAAGTCGGGAGAGTGTAAGGGAGGAAAGAAGTAGGAGGAGGTACAGCATAACTTCTAAGAAACAAATGAGACCATGGAGCCTTCAGTGGGCTTGTAAACAGCTCCAGAAAGGAGTTTCTGGAAAGTTACCTACATTATCTCTCCTGGCACCTAAACCATCTTCCCTTCACTGCCTCTCACCCCCGCCCCCAGCTACTGCAGTGCCTCTTTGCAGGGCTCCTGTCTCTAGGCTTAGTCTGTCCTCCATGCACCATCAAGATGATGCTTGGAAATAAAAATCTGTGTCTCCGCAGTTTAAAATCTTACAAGGGCCTACCTATAAAGCCTCACCCCATTGCGCCTCACAGCTGCTTCTTGAGCCCTGCTTCCCCACTCACTTCCCCCCCTCCCCCCACCTTCTCCTAGTCCCCTGTGTTTTCTTTCCCTTTAGTGTGTTTTCTCTTGCCCCCCCCCTTACTTCACCTGCCCAGCTCCGCCTTACCTTTCAAAGGCCAACTCAGTTGTCCCCTGTGGGACGACTCCCCACGGAGATGCTTTCACTGTCCAGGATCTCTGCAGTGGGACTTGCCAGGGCCTGGCTTTGTGTTCCCAGCACACCTGGGTTCCTCCTAAACCTGAACCTGACTGGAAGGGCAGCTGGTGCCAGCGAGGGGGGCTGAGCGGCTCATAGACCCGAGCGGTGCCTCCTGTGCAGCTGCACACTGTGGTCTCCTCTCTTGACAGGGCAAGACTGAAGAACAACAACAGACAAGTGTGCATTGACCCGAAATTGAAGTGGATTCAGGAATACGTGGAGAAAGCTTTAAACAAGTAAGCACAGCAGCCAAAAAGGACTTTCCACTAGATCCACTTGAGGAAAGCTAAAACCGTATGAGAGATGGAAGGGCAAAGGTGCGGGGAGGAAGGCCTGATGGGTGACTGCGTGTGTCTGTGGGTAGCGCACTGGCCTGGGAATGGGCGTGAGGTTTGCCCAGCATGTAGACAACTGCATTTATAGCATATGGTACGATATTGCAGCTTGTATTCATCCATGCCCTGGACCCTTGCATATTGGCTGTTTTATAACTGGGGTTTTTCTAAGACATTGTATTATCCCACTAGCACCTTCCACCAGTCAGTTCCCTCATGATCATCATCATCATCACCACTTTCATTTTCCTTTTTAAATCAATGAGTATTTCAAGATGTGTATTTGGTTTGTTTTGGAGCTTCTTCTCTCTTCCCCCGGGGAGTCTGGGCACAGTCAGGTGATGGCCAAGCACGGAGCTCAAAAAAGTGTCCTTCCTCCACACCTTGGTGCTTGGAGGAAGATGGTGGGTGGCGCTGGCAGGGGCATCTTCTCGGACCCGGAATGATCGCAGGTACTGACCATGCCGGGCAGCAGCCACCCCTTCACCTCCTCTTTCAAGCTCTGATTGGACATGTAGCCTCCTTGAAGAAGCCACTGTAACCGGGGACTGTGCTCAGAGACCCTCTCCTGGTCATTGCCCTGCCCTGCCCTGCCTCCAAGAGCATGCGTTCCTCTCGCTTCTGCTCCTCATCTCTGTACGCACCGCATCTGCCTGGGAGCGGGGTGGCTGCTAGGGCCTGCCCTGCAGCCCCCTCCTCCCTCTGCTCCCCCCTCCTGCTCAGGCCCTCTGTGAGATGCTTATCTGGCCTCCTCCAGAATGTGGCCCCCTCTCTCCTGGGGGGTGTGAGGTCGTGTCTCCACCTTCCCACAAAAGACAAGTCTTTGAGAATCAGATGCAATTTTCAATCTGATTTCAACTTTCCATCCTGAAAGAGTTTGCTTTCAGGAGTTTGATTTCTGTGATTGCCTCTGAAGTCTACGTATGCCGCGGAGGCTGCGTAAACCCTGAGGTTTCTGAAATCTGAAGTGAAAAGATAAAAGAATAAACAAGCCTCTTGCCACTCACCCTCCTCCTGAAGCCGCAACAGCGTTTCAGGTTCTAATCAGAAATGCTGGCAAGATAAAATTTCCATGCATCAATGTGATCCACAGATGGGCCTGGTGGTATTTGTAACTTTTTGCAAGGCATTTTTATATATATTTTGTGCACATTTTTTTAACGTTTCTTTAGAAAAACAATGTATTTCAGAATATATTTATAGTCAAACAATTCATATATTTGAAGTGGAGCCATATGAATGTCAGTAGGTTACAATTCTCTATTATCTGAAACTACTGGCAATTTGTAAAGAGATATCTATGACATATCAATGTGATTGCAGCTTTTTAATGTTAGCCACAGTGTATTTTTTCACTTGTACTAAAATTGTATCAAATGTGACATTATAAGCACTAGCAATAAAATGCTAAATGTTTCATGGTATAAACCTCCTACTGTATGTGGGAATTTATTTACCTGAAATAAAAGCTATGCTGGTTAGACGTGCAGCTCACATCCTCCCTGGAGTCTATGAAGATGAGCTAAGCGGGCCTGCTGATCAGTTGCCTTAAATCCCTGCTGCCGAGTTCACGTGTGAGCCACAGCTCAGGGTCTCACTCAGGAGCAGATTGGATCTGTGACTTAAGTTTTTGCATCTTGTTTTTTTTTTGTTTGTTTGTTTTTGTTTTTTTTCTTATTTTTTTCTTTTCTTTTTTCTTTTTTACCTAATGGAAGCAGTGGTGCTAATTTTCTGAAGAATATTTGACTCACTAATTCCTCTTCCCCTTCCTCCTCCTCCTTGGTTCTCCTAACATCCCCATATATAATCTCCAGAGACTCAACCCTCATAATACCAGCTTTCACATTTTCCCATGTAAAAATCCCATAATTCCAGGCCATGGTTAATATCCAGCTTTCTTTAGGAACAGGTGGCTTTACCCCATAAATCATTAAATACCATTCAGCTTGAATCATTTTAATGTGACAGTCATGAGCCAGTTGCTCTAATAAAATTCTGCTAACCAACCCTTTCCCTTGCTCTCCAGAACAATCCCAGTCATTCCCAGGGGGTGTCCACAGGCATCCAGAAAGGCGAAGGTGGGGTCAAGCTCCCTCCTGTCTCCCCTCCTGGATGGCCATCTGAACCTCAGGTCTCCAACCTCCAAAGCATATTCAATTTGAAATGCAGAGTTGTTTTTTTTTTTTTAAATCAAGTAGTGTTCAGCTCTGCATGGAGATGGAGGAAACTCAAGGAGCGCAGACTGGGGTCAGGTAGAGATGAGTCCAGCTGGCCCCTGGATGCCTTCATACCCTTTTATCTGTGAATTCCTTGGCCCTTAGGAAGCCTCAGGCAGCAGCAGGGACAAGGGTCAAGTTGGCAAATTGACAATAGCTGTAACCAGTTCACAGATGTAGAAGCCTGTCTAGCATTTTCTGGCATCCAGGAAAACGTCTAATTTATTTTAGAAGTACTGATGCACAGTGCTTTGCCCAAAGGGTGTCCAGGCCGAAACTGAAGACAGTTCCATGGATACATGGACCAGGGTTAAATATGTGCAGACTGACACAGACGCTTGCTTATTTCAACATCATTAATGGTTCTACTAATTTTATCTAAGGGGGCGCAGAGAAGAAAAAGTGGGGAAAAAAGAAAAGATAGGAAAAAAGAAGCGACAGAAGAAGAGAAAGGCTGCTCAAAAAAGGAAAAACTAGTTATCTGCCACCTCCAGATGGACTGCAGTGCACTCTGCTCTTGTCTGCCGGCGCTTTGTAAATTTGCTCTAACCCTTCTTCAGGGCAGACCCCCTGCCCATTATGGGGGACACTCAGACTTCTATAGGGGAGTGGCATGTGGCTGCCCCTGTGGCCACACTGGCTTCTGTATTTATGTGCTTGTTAAGGCCCTCCTTGGTCTGCTAAGTTATGAAGAAAGTAGTTGTGCAGAGACTGGGATTGGGGTCTGTGACTCAGAGACTTTGTGCTCTGGATTGGTCCCAAGAGTCTCCAGCGTCAGCCTCAGCCTCAGGCTCCCTTCCTGCCCTCCATTGTTAGATGCCCATGATGAATCCGGAGCTCACACAGCTCCACACACTCACAATCTGCATTCCTGTCTGAGGAGACCGGAGCGTGGCCTGGCCAGTGCACAGAGCTGCCGGCTAGCCCCGCAGAGGCGCCTGGGCCAGCAAGGACTTTGTGTCTTGAGGCTCTCCTTCCTGGCCACCAGTGCCTCCATCATGGACTTCATGGGCAGAGTTGGCTAGAGCCAGGGCACTGGCAGGTGACTCCCTTTCCTGAGCGCCTGTGACCTGGCCCTCCACCACTCCGCCTGGGGGAGGGACTTCACCAGCCTCCCTCCTTGAGCCTGGGGCTGTGAAGCAGCTTTACTTCCAAGATGGGTGGATTTCTGCAGACCATATGGGGAGAGTGGGTGGGGGTTCTGCATTCCTAGAGAGTGGATGTGGAAATGCTTCTCAGGGAGCCTTCTCTCCAGGCAGCTCACTTTGTAGGTTGTTTTAAACAGGTCCTCCAGCTGGAGCAACTGCGTGGAGGACCTGCAGCTTTGGGGACTCCTTCCCCACCCCTTCCCCACTCCTGCTGGGAGTCTCCGTGATCTTGTGCCATTAGGTTCTGGGATACAGCTGCCTCAGGCCTCACACATGGGAAATGTCTGCTTAAAGTGAAAGTAGTTTATGTTCTTCCTCAACCCCTCCCTGTCAGATTTATGCCTGAGATTTCTTGCCAAGTCTGTAATTCGGAGCGGAAGGAGGGGGATCATGTGAGAGAGCAAGGTCCTGATTTCAGTAGTGCTTTGAAAAAGGACACTTTGAATATCTGGATGCTTCCCATCACCCTCCCTGCACACATAAACACACATTCACCCTGCCCCCTGGACCCGGTTATAATTTCGGTGCATGGATGCAGAAAGATGAAGTGGTTGGAGGACACGGAGCAGATTGATTTCCAGGAAAAGAAAACCCAAAGCCCCCGCTTGTCAGACTCACCTGGGTCAGAGTATTGCCTCTCCCTCCTTTGTCACCCCATTCATTGCTGTTCCCCACTGAGGAGGTGTCCCTTCGGGCTCTGCAGTCAAAGACCTTTTGTTTCCCCACTGCCATCCCTTTTATCTGGCTAACTCTTGCCAGCCCCCAAGATAGCAACTCCTGGGGTGTGTGGGTGCCCACCTCATCCTGCCCTCCCCACCTTTGAAGGCATCTGGATGTTTGTTGAACTGCCTGAGGCACCCGCCCTTTCTGTGGGAGCCAGCACAGTTCCAGTTTGCGGGACCTTGACGGGGGAGTCCTAAAAGCAAGGCTTTTAGGCAGGCTCAGACCTGTGGCCCACACTATCTTCATACCGCAGAGCAGCAGGCCTCTGCGCCTGCAGCGGTGGCAGGTCCGTGCTGGGCACCAGGGAGAACTGTGTGTCCTCTAGTAATAGTGGGTGAAGTTTTGCTGCCCCGAGGTAGCAGACTGCTTCTGCGGTGTCGGGGTGACAGTGCCTCCCTCTCACCTGGGCGTTGGGCATTGAGACAGTTGGCCAGTGTTGAGAGCCACAGACAAGCTTGTACCCTGTCCTCTGACCCCTGGCCCTGGGACCTCGCTGTGTCTGGTAAGCAGGGAAGCCTCAGCCCTGCTGAAGACGGGTCACTGAAGACTGGGTCCCATCGGAAGAGTCAAAGAGATGGAGCTCCATTCCACTGTGGGTTGAAAGTAGGCAGTGCCCGTACCTGTACCGGCAGGTGAGCGGTGCAAGGTGTGCTGCCCTCTGCCCATGCCTCCAGCCCCAGGGCCTCCCCAGGTCCCAGGGGTGGGTGAGTTTGGGTGGTTGGTGGAGGTGGTCGGTGGGAGGGACTCGGTGTGAGACTGGGCTGCGTCTGCCCAGGAGTCACCAGCCCAGCACCTGTGCAGGGCTAAGGCCGGGCACCCTGTCCTGTCATGTCCTGACCAGCGTGCCAGGCGTCTGTGTCCCTCGTTCGTGTGCCACGCCCATGCTTGCTTCTGTCTTCTGTGCTTCTGGCTCCATCCAGCCCTCGCTTCAGCCATGGCTGCTCTCTCCCCTCCCCTAATCAGGGCTCTGGAAGGGAGATGAGAGACGGGTCACGTGCCGCAACAACCGTGAAGTCAGGAGTGGGGGGGCCCCACTGAAGCGGGGCTCAGCATCTCAGGCGTGTGACCGGCCGCTGTTGGAACTCGCCTTAATGGTGTCTCCCTCTGTTCTTGTTAACAGGAGGTTCAAGATGTGAGAGGCGCAGGTTGGGTCAGACGCCTGAGGAACCCTTACAGTAGCGCCCGGGTCTGAAAGCAGTGTTAGGAAGGGCCTGCCCCCCACTGCCCCCAGGTGGCCCCTCGCGTTTCCACGGGCTTTGTTTTGCACAGTTTGCCTTCCTTTCACCATTTAATTATGTAGCAAAATATTATGGTGTTTATTTTGCATTTAGCTTGATTATCCAATGTCACTGGTGACAGATAGGAACTTAAGCTAAGACCGTTCTTTTACTTGTTCTGTTATAATACCTTTCCCATGGAGCCCCTGGTCTGACTCGGGCATCCAGAGTATCCTGTTTCTCTAGCTGCTCAGGCTGGGACTCCTGAATGAGGGAGCCTTGTCCACTTTACCAAGTCCTAGGACAGAGAGCCACCAGCAGGTGTCAGGACCGGTCAACAAGGGCAAACCCTGGTGCCCTGGGGGCTTCCCTGAGCTGGAGGGGGGGCAGTGTGAGGCCAGGGGAGGGCAAGATGCACCCCTCATCCCACGCTCTCCTCTACATCCCATCACGTTCTCCTCATCATTCTGTCTCTCATCCATCATCATGTGTATCCAAGACTGTCTCCATGATCCCGGAAAAAGACTCTCTCAAGACCAAAGCTTTCATTTAAACTTGGCACCAAGCAGCAAATCACAATGTCTCGTGTTCCCGGGTCCTGAAAACACTGCACAGCTGTGTCTTGTTTGGAATACTGTCCGTGTCCATCCGTGTTCTTCTTCAGAATCACTGTCCTCTGTGCATGCGCTGTCAGTTCCTTGTATGCAAAGGCTGAGAGTGAGGAGACCCCAGGGGGTGCTTGACCAGGCTGTGACCTGAGAGTGGAGACCTGGGTTTCCCCACTGACCACACAGCCATGATGGGTGAACAGAGCCCCAGGGTTTGCTTTGCAGCAGGGTTAACCTCAGAGCTTCTATAGTTGATAGCTCAGCACCGTGGTTTGGTCTTCATTATGTCAAATCCAACCTTATTTTGGGAATAACAAGAAAAGAATTTTCCACATTTTTGGTTTTGCAAGCCCAGTCCACAAAATAATTAACTCTGGACAAGAAGCTATCTTCCCCGTTAAAATCTAAAAGCACCCTTTTCACCATTTGACTGTCTCCCTTCATTACACCTTGCACAGTGGCCCTGGACCTTCACTGCTGCCTCAATTCATTAGAAGCTCCCAGGACTTCCCCAGGCCAGTCCTCTTAGAAATCCAGGGGACTTTAGGAATGCAGGTTAAGAACCGGGGGAGTGTTTCCTTTTGCCCCAGGCACTATTTACATAGCATTAAACAGTTTAAAATGTTCATTTGTTAAAAAAGGCAGGCACCTGAGGGTATTTTGATTATGACTTGTCTTTATTTGATCTCACTGATATTTCCCCCCCCCCTTTAGTTCTAGACCCCAAGAACACTTTTAAAACTAGGAAAATGAAAAAAAAGGACAAAACAAGGGAACGTATAAATTGACAGGGCACTGTAAATACCATGCAGAAAGTGTAGTAAAATCATCTTGAATTGTGGGTGTCTTAGATAATAATCTTTGGGGGTTACAGTAACATGTTGGCCATTTCAATTAGACTCTAATAAACTGAATACTTATGATAGAAAACAGAGAAACAAAAATTCATTAACTGAACAAAAGATTCAAATCTTTAAATCAGCTCTTTTATTAGTTGCAAGGGCTATATAAAATGGGTTTCAGAACCTTACTCAATACATGTTTATATTGAATTTTTCAGTGGTATCATCACTCATTTTCCTGGTAACTCCAGAATGTTTAAAAATCTCATGAAAATTGGAAGCATCTTCCCCCTGGATCCCGTAAACCCAGAAAGGTTAAATCTCTTACTCTGAGGAAATACACATGCCCCTAAATCTTGACTACAGTTAAGTCAAGAATCCTTTCTGTTTTCCCTCTGTCAGGGAGTAGACACTGCTGGGAAAATTATTTGTGTAACAATTCCTCTACGGGCCATCCCCTCCTAAATGGAGCCAGCCCAACGAAAGCCAATATACATTTAAATAGTCTATTTGCAAAGGAAAAGCTCTCCCATCCCTCCCCCTTTGCTCTCAGAATACAAGTCAAGTGCATCAGTAGCCTTTGCCTGCCATTCCCCTGGGCCCCTGGGGTTCCCCAGGTAGGTCACCTCTGCCAGCCTTTGCATCAGGACTCAGCCAAGGGGGACGAGCTGGAAGGGGGCTCGTGGAATCCGAGTCTATGCGTCTGTTGTTTGCACTGTTCTTTGTCCTGCTCCTGCCAGGTGCTGAGAGCTCAGCAAGGAGGCTAAGAAGGGTCCCCTGCTTGACTACCTGTTCTCCAGAGGAAGTAGGTTTAGCTTAGAGCAGAGGGCCAGAATGCCAAAAGATTGCAGCATCCCCTCACCCCCATGTGTGAAGTCCAGAGAACTTCTAAGCCTTGTCAGTGGATCCGATTTGACCCTTCCCAGGTGTGACTTTCTGCCCACTCACGACCTGGCGCATCACCACTGCGATTTTAGCCCCTTTCCCAGGTGCATCATGCCCTTTTGTAGCTGAATGAGAACTATGAATGAGAGGGGTCCTGATCCCTTTCTGCATCTTCTCAGACCCCTTTTGAGGAAGCCCCTTCTTAGGAAATGCTCCCTAGAAACCTCCAAGTCTCGCAAGCAGATCACTGTCATTGCCAAGTGGAAAAAGCCACATAGGGAACTTGTTCTGCCGCCTTGCTGGGTTCTCGGTGTCTGAGCAGTGATGGGTTCAGTGTTAAATGTGATAAATACTGTATTTTATATTGTTTAATTTGCATCTCCCAGATAATGTGAAAATGGTCCAGGAGAAGGCAGCTTCCTCTATGCAGTGTGCTTTTTTAAAAAAAAATAAGTAACAACTCCTTTTGAGAAACAATTTCTACTTTGAAGTCATATCGATGAAAAGATGTATATGCACTTATAATTTTCCTAATAAAGACATGTATTCAAATGTACTTGGCTGATGGTTTGAAGTTCGTGTTATCATTTGAAATGTTCCAGACTTGGTTTTCTTCCCTCAAACCTAACACACAAAGTTTACATAATCCTAGCTCTGGTGGTTAGTGGAACGCAGGCCATTTTAATCACACTAATCATAGGCAAGAATTCTAGGGATATACTTGGTCTCCTAATCAGCTGATCCTTAGAAGGCAAAAGACATTCTCTTTACCCTATGTCCATGTTTTTTCTGGACTTCTTTCTTAAAAGGCAAACCATACCTCTTTTCTAGAAATTTCAAGTGTCCATGTATATTGCCTGATAGCCGTGTGGAAGGAAATCTCCACTCTGTATTTCTCAGGCTTAGAAGACACTGAGGCCCCCCATAGCCTGTGTTTCTGTTAGCACATACTTTGCTTCCAGAGTTCTCCAAGCTGTTCCTACTCTCCTGCCCCAATGTGAGTAGGAACTCAGTCTGTCCCCTATGCTGAGGGCTAGACCTCAGGCAGTTGCTCACAGACAGACTGGGAGGGAGGACCAGTGTCCTGGGAGGAAGTGAGGGGAGAGGTCAAGGACTCTGGAGGGTGGATAGCAGCCAGGCTCTGCACTGTAGTTGAGGAGGTTGCTCAGGAGGAGTGACTGGTCCCAGTCAGCCTGGCAGGGCCCAGAGGCAGCCATAGGCTCACCTTGCCGTGGCCTCTTCCCAGGCATTTCCCTGTACATGGGACATTGGGCCCAAGTCACATGGGCTGGTAGGCCGTGAGGAAAGAACCATTCTGGGCATTCCTGAGCTTTGGGGAGGCAGTGCTCCTTCAGGCCACGATGAGAAGCCCCAGTGCCTTGTTGGGCCTTGGCACCTGGGAATGAGACCTGCCAGGGACCAGCTCTGTCTAGTTCTTCCTTGGCAAGAGCACCTGCCCAGCCTGAGGTGTGGGCCTGCCCCCTCCCCTCAAGGTGGCCAAGGAGAACTGGAGGCTAATGTATTCATTGTGTTTCCTTAAGTAGGCAGGACAGAGTTCCCTCTAGGCTCAAACACAGGCCTTGCTCAGGCGCTTGCCATCCAGTGGACAATCCTGGGGCAGCCTGGGCCTGCCACACATGGGTCCAGGCACAGTCTTCTTTAATTCCCCCAAATAGTCCCATGAAATGCCAGCCTGCTCCCGTGTGATCAACAGAGACAACATCTAATTGGGGATGTTGCTCGGGAGAAGCAACCATGGAGCGACTGTGGAGCCTCCGCATCTCAGAGCTGGGAGGTCACATCTGCTCCTAGGCTGTTTGGTGTCAATACACCAAACCACCTGTCCTTGTAGCTTGCAAAGATATGTCCCAGGCAGAGGCAGTGTGGTTGGGGTTGTCGGGCTCTGGGCCCAGGCTTTCCTCTCTGACCCAAAGGTATGTCAAGGGGTTAAGAGAGAGTCCATTTAGAGAAAATGCTGGGCAACCTGTGGCTATGAAAGTGGTATAGTAAGTCAGAAACAGCAATTATTGAAGATGAAATGACATTGAACAGAAAAGAGAAAATAAATTGTAAAACATTGGTCTTTGCACACCCACTAATGGAAAAACACTGTACACACGTGTGTCTGTGTGTGTATTTCATAACGTCAAATGCAATTTTTATTGCAGGTTGTGGACCAAAAAAAAAAAGCACCGGCCTTGTGTACATAAAAAGATGAATATGGATAGAAGGAAATAAATGAGAAGCTAACACTAGATTTCCTTGTCTTGATAACTTAAAAAAAATTCTAATGTTTCTAAAATGAATTTATATTTTACCATTGCAGTAATCATTTAATGGCTATTTTTCTTTCCTTTCCTAAAGGACTGTTGGCTTTAAATTAAATGATGGTGTCTTAGAACCAAAATGCTCCCCTCTACTGAGCCCTCTGGTCTAGGCTATGACATCAGAATCAAGTGCAGTCCTTGCAGGGTGAGGCATCTGGCTAATATGTGTTATCAGGTGGCACTGATCCCAGACACAGAAAGTAGATAAGAAAGGTTCAGGGAAGTGCCTGATGCTTTATATGCTGAGCTAGTTCTGGAATTAGGTTAACTCTGACTCCAAATCTCCATCAATGTACTCTGCAGAAAAAGGCTGGGATTTGAGCCTTCCTAGGAAGGGTTCAATTCACAGTCTGCTTTTCTAGAATAACAAACCCAGATCTTACCCAAAAGTCACGTTCTCTGCAGCTGCCAAAACAGATGATCTCAAGTGGCAGGAGATCCCTGCCTCGATGCCTTTTCAAGGAATCCAATTCCAATGGAGGGCTCATGAAGTGACCCCTGACCTTTCCAAGATGGTTACTGTGCACTTACCTGCTAGATCTGCACCCAGAAGCTGCCAGGAGAAAGGGCCTAAGTTCCCAGAAAGGGAGGACTTGAACCACAAAGTTCCAAAAAGGGGGGATCTCGGGGGATTATCCCCTGAGTAATCAAAAGTATCAGTGATGCTATTCAGATGCCCTTTCAACATCCTTAAAGAACAGAGTGACCACACGGCTGTGCCCGTACATGCCAGCCCCAGCATTTGCCTGTTGTCCCGAGGAATGACTGTTAGTACCTTCCTCTCTCAGAGTGCCCTAGTGTGAATGATTAATTCGTCATCTTATCAAAGAATGAATGAGTTTGAGGAGTCTGCTAATCGCATGCCTAGAATGGCTTTAAACTATCCTGCTCCTCTCGCCCTCTCCCTCCTCGGTCCCCTCTCCTGCCTGCCTTCTATGTCCACCATCTATTGTCAAACCTGTTTGAGTGGGTTGCCAGGTGCTCCTGGTGACATTTGTCCCTTCAGCTGCTTGTGTGGGGATGCTTCTTTGCTGGAGGCTGGGCCGTGATAAAGGATTGAAGGCCCTTTACCTGGAATTTTCCTCCTAGGCCTGTCTCCCAATTTACTGGCGTGGCCTGTTGTACCCGAGGGAGGACATTCTCATGAAGTTAGGGTTCAAGAATCATCCAAATTCTCATGCTTAGTTCTCAGGGCACACTGGCCCCCAGTCCATGTCCTCCTACTTAGCCTGCTGCTTCCCCCTTTCGCTAGTCTTTCTGCAGCCACAGACCCATTCCTGGGCCCACCTGACTCTGAGGTCAGCGCTCCTATAGACTATCCCACTCAACAGGGGCATGGGCCAGTCCCCTGCCCCAGGGCCCATCAGCAAGACACACCTGCTCTACCCAATTGCTTGGAAGTTTTCTTTTTTTGTTTTAAAGATTTATTTATTTATGCATACAAGAGCTGGGGTACAGGCCAGAGATGTGGGAGGTGAGAGACAGAGACAGAGACAGAGACAGAGTGGGGAACAGAACAGGCAGACTGACTGAAATACATTGCTGAGGGGAGCAGCAGATGAGACAGGAGAGGTCTGCTGTGCCATGTGGGTTGCTCCCTAGCCAGCTGAGGATCGAACTCATGCCACCAAGGCTGCAGATTGCTTTATAGTATGGTCATTTAACCCCTTGCGCCATCAGGGAGACCCTAATTGCTTGAAAGTTTTAAGCTCCTACATCTTCCTGGGGTCACCACTAACTCACTGCAAGGCATTGTAATTACTGAACAGAATAGAATATTTAAACGAACAGCTGGGGTTATGTAAGTGCCACCGCTGAGGCTCATCCACCTACAGCAGCTCCTCAGACCTACCCACCCCTGGGAAGTTCTGGCCTACGGGGCACATCTAACTATAAGCGTGTTGCCAATTATGTGGTTTGGAAACCATTTTTGCCTCTTTACCTGTGAACTGGAAATCTTTCATCTCAATGTCACCATTTCTTAATTTTTCAGTGCTTCACAAACCATTGATTTTTGAACATGTATGGTCTTGGAAATTCAGATCCCCAGCTTTTATCCTTCACTCCTAAATGTTCCAGCTTCAGCAAATTCATTCTGCCAGCTCTCTTGCCAGGAGGCCCCTGTGCCACCTCATGCCACTGTAAAAAGTCTGGTCCCTTTTCAGAGCAGCCAGATGGTCGCATCCAAAAATAAATAAATAAATAAATGATTTCCGAGTAAAATAAGAGACACAGAGCCCTACCCTGAGGCCTACCATATCTACCCCTCAACTTCTCAACTTGGTCCTCACCCAGAAGTTTCTTCAAAAGATGCACAGACAATGGGCCTCCCCTGGTGGCGCAGCGGTTGAGCGCTGGGCTGCGAAGCTGGCCGCAGCATCTATAGCACCAGTTCGATTCCTGGCCACTGGCGAGGGTCCCACATGGCACGACAGACCTCCTCCTGCCACACCTGCTGCTCCCCTCAGCAGTGTATTTCGTCAGTCTGCCTGTTCTGTTCCCCTCTCTGTCTCTGGTGAATTCTCTCACCCTCCTGCGCTTCTGACTGTACCCAGCGCTTGTATAAATAAATAAATAAATAAATCTTTTAAAAAATAATAAAATAAAATGCTAACCTTTAAAAAAAAAATGGTGCACAGACAAGTCCCCTGCAATTTGGAGATAAGATGGCCATCTCCTCTTTCCCCAAAACATGCCATGAGCTGTTATGATGGAATCAGATCAAGGTGGAACAAATTTGTGTTTCCCAGCACTGAAGTGTTCCATCCCCATTGTTTTTGTTCACATTTTTACACGGTTCAGCATCAAAGTGAAACAAAACAAGAAAGAAAAAGGCATCTCCAGCAGGTTAGGGCTTGGCATCATGGCAGGAACTGCAGACACTTAGGAGGAACTCCATCTCAAGGAGCCAGTCAAACCCACAGACTGGAGGAGCCAGGGGGCCACTTCCTGCCTTAGGGGCAGCTCTGACCTGACTGAAGTCTTGGGACAGACCCAGAGGCGGAGGGCAAGAAAAGGCAGGATCCTGTACCTTTGAGCATCCCAGAACCTGGAAGCAGAAATACAGGCCCCTGAATCCCCGGACTTGGCCATTCCTAATGAGAACAGATGCCACGGATGTGCAGAAGCTCGAAGGTGTTAATAAACAAAAGTTGAAGTACATGAAAACAGAATTTATAAAAAATATTATTAAATACTCAATTTTAAGCCACGTGAGATCTTTGTAATTTTCTTGATAACCTAAGATTTCGGATTCAATCGTGTCTTTCCTCACAGAAGAGCTGCTCTGGGCCTCAGAACCTTAATGGACTCTTGTTGGGTTAAAAAGAGTTGAGTTTGGTTGGGCCAGTTTCTTATTTAAACATGTCACCAATACTTGTTTGGCTGGGGTGCTGCTGGGCACCTGGTTCCTGGGTTACATCAGCCCACACCAGTGTGCCTCTAGCCCACTCACATTCTAGGGCCTCATCTACTCCAAATTTGTTTCCTCCCCCAGAGGGAAGCCCTGAGATACTTTCCATTTCTAATGAACCCTCCATAAAACCAGACAGCATGGGACTGGGGCAAACTTGAACACAGAAGGCATGTAAAATGATTCCTGTTTCTGTCACTACCTGTGATGTCCTAAAAGTGTCTTTCTTACCCTTGAATGCCAGTGACCTCCCTGGCCCTTGCGATCTACCATTGGAGACTCGACCTGAAACCCCAGAACTGCTGGCTCTTGAAGCACCTTATCGAACTAAAGGATTAATGGGACTGGTTGGGGCTGAGCTCACACTTTTTTGAAACTGGCCCTGAGAAGCCCTGGAGAGGGTCTTGGGCCAGACTGTCCTCCCCTCCCAGGGTTTGGCATTGAACCAACTCTAGGGAATATCTCCAAAGCTGTTCTGGGCCCCAGTTCTCTTTGATTTGTTCCCAATCCCTCTGTTCTGCCCCAACCACTCAGAAACAAGACATCCTGAACCCAGGGAGTGTGTCTCTTCCTCCCAGACCCTCCATTCCATCTGCTCTCACAAGCATGAGAGCATTTGAGAGAGGGAAGAGCAATCCAGCCTCCGAGGAGGTAGGTGAACCTCCAGAGACCAGTTGTTGCACCTTTGGGATCTGGCAGCTCTGTGGGCCAGATGCTGAGAGAACCCCTGGTGTATATTTTCTACCCTGACTTCACAGCCGATCTTCAAAATCACTTATTCAATTACCTGCTGGAAAAGTAAAAGCATCTCAAACTGTGTAGATAAAACCCAAATGTGAAAAACCCTTGATTCTTTACAACCTCCTTGCCAGGTCAAAGACATTGCCTTCCAGTTGTGCCAGCTCGGTGAGCCTCATGGCTCTGGCAGTTGCTGGAGCCAAACTTCCAGCGTCACCTGTGACTCCTTGGCTGCAGGCCCACCCCCACTTCTGTCCAACAGTCAGCAGTCACAGGGCTTGCTTTAAAACTAGGCCTTCTGGGCCTCCACACCTGGCCTCCTGCTGCCTCACCTGGTGGCACAGGAGCTGTCAGTGGCTGTGGAGAGTGAGCAGGGAGGGTCCGGGAGTGTGGGTGTGGGGGTTGGAGGGGCACCTGCTGTGGTGTGTGAGGACTGGTGCTGGTGCCTTGGCAGGCAGGGGGCCTGCCCATTGGCTGCTGCTCACTTCCTAGCCCATCACTGGGAAACCAGCCTCCAAGTCGCAGCCTCCCCTCACCCTCACACATGTTTCTATCATTCTTATTTGATTAATGAGCTTCTCTGAGAGTGCCCAGCAGACTTCATTCTAATCAATTCTCTGCAGACCTTGAGGGCAGATGGCGGCAGGGGCTTCAGTCCAAGGAACCACACGGATTCAGTGAGTATTCTGGGGACTCAGTCCTTAAGATGGTATTCAGAGACAAGACCTCCCACAGAGGTTGCTTTATGGGATGAGATTCTGGGTGACTATGCCAGATATCTCCTGCTGCTTCCAGACCCAGCCCCGCTCTCCTGGGCCGGACCTCTGCACTGGCAGCCAACCCCACCAGCACTGCTCACTGCATCACTGGCAGGAGATGAGCAGGGTGTGAGAGGGGAGGTCAGGCTGTTTATTCCCTAGAGCCTTAGCTCAGGTGACCCTGGGCTTTTGCTGAGAGAAGCAGGGAACTCTGTCCAGAGTGTTCTCTGATTTTTTTTTAAAGATTTATTTATTTATACAAGAACTGGGGTACAGGCCAGATGTGTGGGAGGGTGAGAGGATTCACCAGGGACAGTGGGGAACAGAACAGGCAGACTGATGAAATACACTGCTGAGGGGAGCAGCGGGCGAGACAGGAGAGGTCTGCCGCGCCATGTGGGAAGAGGCTGTGGACAGCTTCACAGTGCAGCACTCAACCGCCTGCGCCTCCAGGGAGGCCCTAGAGTGTTCTCTGATTTTGCACTTGGTGACTGTTCTCCCTTCCCCCTTCTCAAGAGGAGGTGACCTACACCTTTGTAAGGAGTCCCTTTATTAGCTCCTCTGAACAATCCTACTTGAGTGTGCCATCTGTTTTCTGCTAAGACTCTGGCTGCTACACTCACTTTCATACTTGTGGGTTTTGTTGTCCATGATGCCTCCCTAACAAGACTATGTGCCTTTCATAGCAACTACAAACAACAAAGATATAGAATAAGGAAAGATAGCTTTCAGCCTGTTGCAGGGGGCTGCTTCCTGACCTGGCTCACTCTAGACCCAGTTTCAATCCCAGTGAGGACAGAGAGCTGACCTAGTTCCCTGCATCTGTACATAAAAATACCCAGGGGAGATTTGAACTCAGTTATGAGGTATGATGATGCCAAAAGGATTTGCTGAGAATGACTTAATTCACACTAGAGTGAGAACATTATAACTTTATTTAGTCTGTTCTAACTCCATACTTTGCATCCAATTTGAAGGATATGCCCAGGATGTAGAGTCCCGGGCTGGAGTTCAGCCTAGGCTGAGCCTGTGTGACCTCAGACAAGTCACCTAACCTCTCTGATCCTCAACCATATCATTGGCAGAATATTACTTGTGGGAAGAACTAAAAGAGATAACATATATTAAAAGTTTAGCATAGTAAGGGCCTCCCCGATGGCGCAGCGGTTGAGCGCTGGGTTGCGAAGCTGCCCGCAGCCTCTGCAGTGCCGGTTCAATCCCTGACCACATGGCTTGCAGACCTCTCCTGCCACCCGCTGCTCCCCTCAGCAGTGTGTTTTGTCAGTGTGTCTGTTCTGCTCCCTGCTCTGGCTCTGGTGAATTCTCTCACCCTCCCACGCTTCTGACTGTATCCGGTGCTTGTATAGATAAATAAATAAATCTTTAAAAAAAAAAAAAAAGTTTAGCATAGTAAATACCCAGGAGGTGCTCAGAACATGGATCCAATTCTTATTATAATTATTAAACTTTATTCTGTGTATAGAACAATTGATGTGGACGGTATAGTAAGGTGGTTTATAGTGTATCTGCTTCTAGTTTCCTGCTAAAGAACTAATGTGACCACAGAGTCATGAGTGTCCCAGTCTGGCTGTAGTGTTCCTTACTATCTTCAGCCCCTGTTCTGTCCATCCACTGGGGTGTGCCAGACTGCCTAACTCCCAGCTTGCTCTGACTTGGGGTGATAAAAGCCCCCCTACCAAGGTCTTTGTCACTGTTAGCAGAAAATCTGCAGCATTTGCAATCATTTATACTTCACTTCATACACAGAGGTATCATCCCCTGATGCTTGAGGAAGAAAGACCTCTAATAGTGGCTGTCAGTAGGTGGTTGTGGAGGCAAGCCTCTTGTTGGTCCCGAGGGCTTGGTATCTGTCTCCGTGAGGTGGTGTTGAGGCCATTTTAAGTCACTGCTGTTCAGGAGGAGGCTTTTCCTGAATGAGATTCAAGGCCAGTCCCCTGTTGGGCCTCTCCATCGACATAGGAACAATCGCCCTACAGAGGACCCCATCTTCACTGTCCATCTAACCACTGTGTCCACCTGTAGAAGGTGCCACTAGGCCTTTGTGAGTCAGCACAATGGGCTCAATGCTGATGTTAAGGGGGTCATAGATATGAAGGTAGAAATGGTTGGTTGGGAGCTATTTCTCACCCTGGCCTGAAAAATCAAAGCCACTTCCTCATCCAACTCAGATGCACTGGGAGTGAATTCTCTCCAGGGAACCTTTCAGAGGGCACTCGGGGAGCAGCTGGGGCGCCATAGCATGCACTATACTCTTAATTCTATTTCTCCCTAGCCACTCTCCCTCTGCTCCTCTGTAGCCCAGTTCTGAGGAGGATGAAGAAAATTCTGTGTGCAGCATCTGTGTAGCTGCTGGGCCCATGGCCCAAGGCCACCCCAGGCAGCCCACAGCCCCAGCTACACCACACGTGCCAAACAGCGGGGTTCTCTACAGCTCCAGACCCACTACCAGGGCGCCCAACTGCTCCCAACAGCCAGTTCAACCTTTAAAATACATACTAGTTCCCAGCTTTCTCACTGAGTGAGATTGTCTAATGGTTTCTCTGTGGTTTTAGAATAAAATCCAAACATCTTTGCAGAGTCCCTGGGTCATATGAGCTCCACCTCTGGTAACCTTCCAGTGCTCATCAAAAACCACTCCTCGCTCATCACCCACCAGCCAGCCTCTCTGGCCCTAGCCCAAGCCCAGCTGGGATCTTCCTAAGGATCTTGGCATTGATTATTTCCTGTGTCTGGGGCACTGACCTCTACAACTTCCCATGGGGGTCCCTGCTCACCCTCAACTCAAATCTCCTCCCACCAGGCAGATCACCCTCTCCTCCTCAGACCTGCTGCTGCACCTCTTATTAACCTCACACCATTATCATAATTTGAAATTTTCTTGATAGTTCAATGTCTGTGAACTAAGTGTGTAAGGGACAGAGCCTCATCTTCTTCCATCTGTGTCACCGGGACCCTAGAAGAGGGTGAGGGTTGGATGTACGGATGACTTGCCAAGCATTTTTTCAGTTCAGACATGTGGGGTTTCTGGCTCCAGGACAAAAGGGCCCGAGAAGCCCAGGTAGCCAATGCTCCCTGGCGGGCCTGCTATGTGATAGGAATGAGGGGTCAGGAACACCCTAGCACAAGCAACCTGCTCACAGTGTAGGCCCTTGGGGCCTCTGATGGAGGCAAACTGGGGATGAGTGAGTAGTCAGTGTTCAGCAGCTGACATTTGGGGAGCACTGGGGAGCTGGTCGCTGGACACTGGAGGGTTTCCAGTGGGTAGGCCTGGGGCTGAGGATAAGAGGTTTGGATCTGACACCAATTGGAGGGATCCTGGGCTTGGGAGCTAGGCAGCTTGCCCAGGCCACAGCTGGCCAGGCTCAGCTAAGCCTCCAGGAGAAGGAGAGCTGTATAAACAGGAAGTCCACGGCCCAGATGCTGATGTGCCTGTGATAAGTGCTAAATCCTTGTAGGTCCCTTTCTCGCAAACAGCTTCTCTGTTAGTTTGAAGTCGCAGCTCTGGTTCAGGAAAACAAATTTCACACTTTCTTTATTCATGACTCAATCGCTATGCCAGAGAGAGAGATGGAGGCTGGAGGGGTGGGGGTGAGGGGCAGTGGGGAGAAGAGAGAGAGAGAGAGAGAGAGAGAGAGAGAGAGAGAGAGATATTGAGGAAGGAAGAGAAGGGATTGGGAGACAGGGTATAAGAATACAAGAGGGGAAAAGTGGAGAAAGAAAAATTAAGAGGAAAGGGAGCAGGAGGGAAACAGGGAAAAAGGCAAAGAAACAGCTAAGTGATGGCATAATTTCTCTGAAGTCAATCAACTAACAAAATTAGAGCAAGAGGTATGAAGGGGGAACTTCTGTGGACTCCTGCTTGCAAAACGCTCAAGGCGGAAATACTCTAATTGAAGAAACGGTGTCCTCAGAACTGTCACTCTCTGGGAAGACTCTTTCTATGCTTGTTCCTAAATGAGGCTGCTAAATGAGGAACAACAGCCATGGATTATTAGCTGCTTGTTTCACACGGTATTGCCTCAGCCCCTCCACTACCCTGCCCGGGGCATCATTCCCATTCTACAGAGGGAGACCCTGACACTCAGTGAGGCCGAGTCTAAGGCTCATGAGCCACGGGTGGCAGATCCCCACTAGCACCTGCTGATCTCCAGGCAAAACAAGCTGCCTCAGAAGAGTATGAAGTGTCCTTGGCTTTGTGGACCTTGGGGTATGGGAAGAAATACCTAAAAAGAGCAGATGTTGCACAATTCGTGCTAGAAGAGTGAGGTAAGAGCGCATGGCCTCCCCCGCTCAGCCTCCCATGCTGAGGAATAGGCCCACAGAGTGGGGGTGCTTGATCCTTAGGGGCGGGAGCTACAAGGTGTGGAGGAAAAGGCGGGCATGTCTGGGGAATTTAAAGTGGCCAATGCAGGGTTCATAAAAGGCTGCACTGGGGACACAGGCTCACCCTGTGCACTAAAGCATCTGCCTCTACCTGGCCTCAGGAGACACCTCTGTGACCCCACTTCAGTGTCTGTGCAGCTTCAAAGCAGCACACACCAGACATCCTTGGCATCTCTGGTTGCCGGATGGTAGCAGGCATAGCCAGTTAATGCTAACAGGGCTGCGTGAGTGCCAGCACCTGTCTCGGCACTTTACAGAGAGCAGTCCTTTTTAATTCTCCCAGCAAGCATAAAAGGGGTACTGTTATTAGCCCTTTCACAGCTACAGAAATGGAGGCTATGATGGTTAATTTTATGTGTTAACTTGGCTTGTTCTTTTGTCGGGGTGCCCAGTAGATACCCATCTAGACACTGCTGTGAGACTGTTTTTTGGATGAGATTAACACTTGAATCAGTAGGCTGAGTAGCATAAATTTTCCCACCTGATGTAGGTGGGCCACATCTAATCAGTTGATGGGTCTAAAAGGAAAAAATTGAAATCCACCAAAGAGGAAGGCTTTCTTATTCCAGGTTGCCTTCTAGCTAAAGACACTACTTCAACTCCTGCAGGAATTTCTAGGCTGTCAGCCTGCCCTGTAGATTTTGGACTTGCCAGCCCCTATAATCTTGTGAACTAACTCCTTCAAATAAATATTTATCATTCTTTCTCTATCATTCTGTCCCTTTCGCTATATGCAAACATATGTATATACATATGTAGGGTAAAGAAAATATCAGCTT
>NW_023601003.1:0-24159 GCF_014898055.3 Talpa occidentalis | reverse complement strand
CTAACATGCATACTATAAAAACTGGAACATACTTAGTCAAATTGGGTTCTGGGGTTGTATTGGTATGATGGTAGAACTGAGATATCTCTCTATGGATATATGAAGGGTGTATGTGCAGTTGGAGAGCTAGCTCTTCTCTGGCAAGGAGTCAGTAGATTACATTGAAAATTAAAAACTCTCAGAAAATACACTGCAAGTATGTTTAGAAATATGGCTGTAATGAGTAGAAAGAAGAGGTAAATAACCTTTGGAAAGAAATCAAAAGTGGACCAGGAGACTGCTTGTTTTTGTTACATTATTTTGAAATTATTTAATGCTACTTTTCATACTGCTTTATTTTAGTTATTTAGATACTTAAATAATTAATAAATTAAATTGTTTAATTTACTCACAATAGCCAAAAAGTGGGAATAACCCAAATATCTATGAACAGATGAATGGATAAGCAAAATGTGGTATATACATACCATGAAATATTGTTTGGTCTTTAAAAAGGAAGGGCATTCTGACACATGCTATAACATGGATGAACCTTGAAAAATTTATGCTAAGTGATATAAGCTAGACATGGAAGGCCAAATATCATATGATTCCACTTACATGAAGTACCTAAAATAGGTAAATTCATAGAGACAGAACATAGAAAAATATAGAATACAGGCAAATTCATAGAAACAATACAGAAGGGGCTGGAGCGAGGAGGAATGGGAATTATTTCTTAATGAATACAGAGTTTCAGTTTGGGAAGACGAAAAGGTGCTGGAGATGGATGGTGGTAATAGTTACACATCAGTGTGGATGTACCGAGAAATGGCTAAAATGGTAAAATTTATGTTATATGTATTTTATCAATAAGAAAAATGAAATTCAATAAAGTTGTTGCATTCAAAATGTGGGTTTCTAATAGAAAGAACATTAATTCATACCTGATGACTTGCAATATCAACATCTGTAAATTAAACTTTAGCTTGAGCCTGAGCTATATGAGAATTTTTGTTATTTATCATGCCAAAGCTATCTATCCTCTCCACCTTCTTTTTTTTTTTTTTTTTTTTGAGATTTATTTATTTACTTATACAAGCACTGGGTACAGTCAGAATTATGGGAGGGTGAGAATTCACCAGAGCCAGAGCGGGGAACAGAACAGGCAGAGTGATGATATACACTGCTGAGGGGAGCAGCGGGCGGCAGGAGAGGTCTGCGCGCCATGTGGGACACTCCCTGGTGGTTGGGGATTGAACCGGTGCTGCAGAGGCTGTGGGCAGCTTCGCAGCCCAGCGCTCAACCACTGCACCACCAGGGGAGGCCCTCCCCTTCTTTTATGTATAAAATGACCATGCCCTTGCTTGCTTTCAGTTCTGATCTCATTCCAGAGAAAACCACATATATATCAAAGAGTAATTTTCAACATGGCATTCCTAAACCTTTTTTTTTTTTTTTAAGATTTATTTATGCATACAAGAGCTGGGTACAGGCCAGAGATGTGGGAGGTGAGAGGATTCACCAGAGGCAGAGTGGGAAACAGAACAGGCAGATTGACTGAAATACACTGCTGAGGGGAGCAATGGGTGAGGCAGAAGTCTGCTGCGCCATGTGGGTTGCTCCCTGGCTGGCCGGGGATCGAACTCATGCTGCAGAGGCTGTGGCTTGCCTCACAGTGCGGTGCTTAACCCCTTGTGCCACCAGGGAGGCCTAACAATTTATTTATTAAGATTTTATTTTTAAGTAGAAGAACTGGGGTGTAGGCCTGAGGTGGAGGGGGTGTGGGGGGTGAGAAGATTCACCAGAGAAAGAGTGGGGAACAAAACAGGCAGATTACCAGAAATATACTGCTGATGGGTGCAGCAGGTGAGACAGGAGAGGTCTGCTTGGCCATAGGTGGGTTAGTTCCCTGGCCCGGGATGGCACTCAGGCTGCCATGGTAGGCTGTCGCGGTGGTAGCTCTGAGACTTAACCCCTAGGCCACCAGGAAGCCCCTGAGAGGGCAATTTAGACTTCATTTAAGTAGTTTTTGAGTACCTGCTACATGTCAGACCAGCTAGGTTAAAAAAAAAGAGAAATATACCCCACAATCACAGGAAAGACAGACAAAAAGAAAGGGCCTGTGGCCAAGTAAGAGAAAGGTCTACCGCAGGGCTGGAATGGGGTCTTCACATATGAGTAAGGCTTTGTCTTGTGGTCATGGGTAGAATGGTAGAGTGGCCTGCTGGGCATGTGCCATCCGAGCCTACCCGGCATCTATTGAACACTCTGCTGGGATTTCTGCTTCCAGATCCGCTGATCTCTAATGTGCATTTCTAATTTATGCTGTTTAATTCAATTTAACAACGACAATATGAAATACTGACTCTGAGGCTCATTCACTATGAAGGCGGCTGTCGGAAGTACCCAACAAATTTGTCTCTGGAATTTTTCAATACAGATGCAGTCTCTCCAAGGAGATAAAACTTAGGGTGAAAATGTGTAACAGTGTACTAGAGCACCTGTGCGATGCAAACTAGGAAGGGGTCACTGCTTCCCAGGAGCTGGGCTGACTGGGTGGAGGGACTGGGGCAGGTGGTATGATTGTGCAGAAGAGTTGCATTCGAGAAAAAGACGGAGGCAATGCAGAGACATGGTAGTGCGGGGCTTATTCCTGCCAGCCCACGATGGGCATCTCCACCACCTGGCTTCAGCAGGGTCCAAGACCACTCACTGCCACCACTTGACCGCACCTCTCCTGACAACAGGAGCCCTGTTCTCTTGGGACCCTGCCTGGCTCTGCAGCTGAGGTCAACCTGCCTCCCCGCAGGTCCCTATCCTTGCAGCCTCCTGCACCCAGCCCCTGCACCATCCAGCAAGCATTCCTCCCCACACCCTGCACTTCCCCACCATGCACTCCACCCTCTTCCCACCTTCTCCCCCACCGACCAACAAACAGGTTTGTTTTATAGCTGAAAATCTCAACTGTGCCAGTAGATTCCAGACGTCCTCAAAATCTAGATGTTTGCTCAGACGTTTCTTTTCATAGACAGAAAAAATTGTTTAAATCCTCATTCTTCTTTTCTTCCCCTAGTTGGATGATATAGCCCAGAAATTTCTCCCTCCCATTGAATTAAATATCTAAGACAATCACCGGTACAGCTTTCAGTTACCACCCAACAAAGAGCCAAAGGGCTGCAGCCATATAGTGACAGTGTGTAGTGAAAGCCTGTTAGGAACACATTTTAGTGAGTGGCAGGAAATCAAGGACAGGAAGCTCTAAATATACTAAAGACTTTTTGTATTTGAGAGCGAAGAAAGTGATTACTTTTTTGAGTTATAAGTTTTAAATAACAGCTTTCTGGATAATTCTGTTTTCTTGGCAAAACTGTCTGCTTTAGATTTTTAAATTTTACGAGATATTTTGTAAAGGCTGTAAAGGATATGTAATTGTAACCATAAAGGGGGAACATTTTAATACAACAAACATATTTGAAATTTCATCCTCATAGCTGTCAGTATTTCTCCCACCTGGTCCTATCCATATGTTCATATTATTTGTATGTAAATGCAATTATGTTTATATTCCACTTTTTAATTAATATATCATAATTGCTTTTACATTGTTTCTTTGAAGATTTTTTGATTATATAAAATATTTCTCTAGTTTACTATAGCACCTGCAAAAATGTTTTTAAGAATAAAGTCATTGGGTGGTCTCCCTGGTGGTGCAAGGGGTTAAGTCTCAGCACTATGAAGCTATCCACAGCCACTGCAGCACCAGTTTGATTCCCAGCCAGGGTGGTGACCCACATGGCGCAGCAGACCTC
Organism: Talpa occidentalis; assembly: GCF_014898055.3. Taxonomy (NCBI): domain Eukaryota; kingdom Metazoa; phylum Chordata; class Mammalia; order Eulipotyphla; family Talpidae; genus Talpa; species Talpa occidentalis. Next base: position 20,368 of record NW_023601003.1, on the reverse strand, counting down.
TCCTGTCTCGCCCGCTACTCCCCTCAGCAGTGTATTTTGTCGGTCTGCCTGTTCTGTTCCCCACTCTGTCTCTGGTGAATCCTCTCACCCTCTGCACCTCTGGCCTGCGCCCCAGTTCTTGTATGCATAAATAAATCAATCTTTAACAAAAAAAATAAAGTCATTGGGAAGGGACTGCCATTCTGTTTTACTCATTGTTGCTGTTAAGATCAATTTTATATTTATTAAGAGCCACCAATGAAACACATGTCCACAATAGTCTGTTAAATGGATTGAAGTTACAAAAAACAAGCAAACCCAAACAAAAGAATCTTGTGGGTCTTTTTTCCAGGAATTACACATGCACACATCCCCCTCTCATTCATGCTTACTCAATTGTCCAGATACCTACAATGGAGAAGGCGTTGTGAAGGAATTATATTATACATTGTTTAACAGTTGGTTCTTTCTTTCCCTCTGGAAGCTCACTATCTACTAGGAAGGGGAGGTGTCATGTGGTATGTGGAGTGGGAGGGACACAAACTAGGTGCCACAGTATATAGAGGATGAAGAAACTGTTTTCGACCACAGTAATTTGGGAAGATACAAAGGGGAGATTTGATTTTAACTGGAATTGAGTGGATAGGGAAAGACAAAAGATAATTACATTATCAGAGATTAGGCATAAACAATGTCACTGAATAAGGGAGCTACTGGTTATGCTGAACACTGAACAGTCCATAATCTTTGAAGTGTAGAGTACATGTGGGGAAATGGTACAAAAGAGCCAGTGACCGTGGAGCAGGATGGTGGAAAAGCTGGCACTTTATTCCAATAAGGAACCACAGATGTTTTTTAAATAGGTGAGTGACCTCAAAATGGAGTGGTTTTGTTCCAGACTGGGTAAATGAGGGCCAGTCTACAGTGAACTGTGTCAAAGAATCACAGAACATGGAGAACTGTGTTTAACAGAGGACACAGTTAAATGACCAGGGAAGGAGGTGACAGAAATGGAAACCGAGGTTTGCAAAGGAACTGGCAAAGAAAAACAAATATGCTTTGGAATTGAAGGTGAGGAAGAAGTGAATGGTTATTCTGAGACTGAGTTTGTAGTGATGGAAGATGCCACAGTAGAGGATCATCAGAAGGAGGACCCAGTTTGAGGCAGATCCTAAATCCATCTTTGCACATTTTGAAGTTGGGATCCACGGGAACTTTGATGCTCAAGGGAAAGTTGGGGAGAGATCAGAATTAATCAGAAAGACAAACTTAGACATGGATGAGATCTCAGAACTTTATTTTTTTTAAAGATTTATTTATACATACAATTACTGGGGTACAGGCCAGAGGTGTGGAGGTGGGTGTGAGAGGATTCACTAGAGACAGAGCAGGGAACAGAACAGGTAGTGTTAGGGGGAAAAGGATGTCCTAAAGCCGACTGAAATACCCTGCTGAGGGGAGCAGCGGGTGAGACAGGAGAGGTCTGCTGCACCATGTGGGTAGCTCCCTGGCCAGGGATCGAACTTGTGCTGCAGTGGCTGTGGATTGCCTCACAGACTGCGTCTCAACCCCTTATGCCACTAGGGAGGCCCTGGCATCTCAGAACTTTAAAAGGAGAACAATGGAGGGAAAGTTTGCAAATGACCACATTTAAGGAGATGAGAAAGAGATAAATAAGGCACAGCCAGGACCTAGATCTTCAGGAAATATGTTATTATGGATGGGGCTTGGGAGTGAGTGGGTGCTGGTAGCGGTGTGTGGTTCAAGACAGAAGGTGGTTTAAGATGTTAGATGCACGGAGCAAATGGATGTTGAGTTAAAAACAGAGTAGGAGCTGAGAAAGTAACGTCCTCTGCTGAGAATCTGGTGATGGAATGGAGAACAGAACTCAGTTTCCTCTTTGAAGCTGTCCTGACTCACATTCCCTCTAAAGAAATCCTCAAAGTGCTCCATGGAGCTGTCTCAAGTCACACTGTTGTGCTTGTGCCTGCCCGCAGAAGAGGTGAAGGTGCTGCTGCTGACTGCCTTTCATCACAGGTCTGGGAACAGGTTTAACATCTGTAGAACTGGGAGATTGACCCCCATTGAAGAAATGGAAGAAAACGACAAACAGCAACAACAATTAAACGTAAAATCTAAGCCAGAAAGAGAAAGTGAGAGAACCCTGTCTGCAGCCTCCTTCAACCGCTGTGTACTGAATCTGCCTCTTGGGGGATTAAAATTCCCTTTCTCTCCACTCGTATTGCAAATGTCAGCAATAGCAAGTGACCTAAACCCAGTATACCACATACCCCAAAGGTCCAAGTCTCCTAACAGATTCAAAGAATTTCAGAGTTGGAAGGGACCCTAGAGATAATTGTTAGATCACAGCCACAACCATTCCATGGAAAACTGCTTCCAAAAAGTATTCCTGGTGATTTTTTAAGGATCACAATTCACCCAGGTTGAAAGAGAAAGGTCAGTCAGCTCACGGTAAGAACACAGCTAACCAATTGTGTAATCTGGGGGTGTCAAAATTACAGTAAACAGCAAACCCGCTGCCTGCAGGGTGAGACCTGCTGCAGCCTTTTGGGAGCAGTTTTATTGACAGGCACATCCATGCTCTGTGACGTGTGGTTGCTGCTGTATAACAGTGGCAGAATCCAGTACCTGCTCCAGAGCACATCTGGCTCACAAAACCTGACACATTTATTATCCAGCTATTTACTGTAAGTTTGACACCCCCAGATTTTACGACTGGTTAGCTGTGTTCTTACCGTGAGCTCACTGACCTTTCTCTTTCAACCTTGGTGAATTGTGATCCTTAAAAAATCACCAGGAATACTTTTTGGAAGTCAGTTTTCCATGGAGTGGTTGTGGCTGGACTAGATAACATCTATCCATTTTGCAGTCAGCTAGACAAGGCACAGGGGAATAAAGACACTTTTCAGACTTCACTTTTGTTTCTGCTCCTCTGTCCTTTTAGCCAGAACAATAAAAGTGCTTCAGTAAGCAGGGCCAAGTAGGATAAGCTAGGGAGAAACGTGTAAACGAGATCCTAAGCCCCACTGCGTGCTGACTGCACTGGAATCACGTGGTCTGACCTTAGACCAGCATTGATTATAAAACACACTGCCCAGCACAGAATAGATGACAACTGCATTTTTTTTGACAACTGCATTTCAAATTATTTTTTTCAAGTAAATGAAGCACAGGCATTTTAGAAAACTGGGAAACAATGTTTTAAAATAGCTAAATAGGTTTTCAAATGTTCCTGTTTTGTTGTTCCTAAGGGAGTTCAGTCACTTTAGTCAAGAGGGATGTAAAGTGCTGCTCTTTTATTAATTTATAAGCATGAACATACTTGTTGTGGATAGACGCATCATGAAAGTCAGCTCACACCTGGGGATGAGCTGGGCGAAGAGTCCGCCTATGTGGAGCTCCCGGCTGGTGACAGGTGGGACACTCAGCCCAGAGTTTTTAAAAGGCAGCCAGGCAACGAGTCTCAAAAAGCCATTTTTTTTGCCTCAAAAAAAATCTTAATGGCGTTTGTATCCTTTAACCCAGCAATTCCTCTTCTCAAAATTTGTCCTAAAGAAATAATCAGGGATGTGGAGATTTATGTGCCAAAAAATAGACATTTAAATGACCAACAAATTTAATAACAATAAGATTGTCCAAACAGGAAAAAATTTGAATATCCAACAATTGAATTCTGTTTAAACAAATTGTCATACTTTTTCATGGTGGAATATCATGAAACCTTTAGAAATTTGATTTTGAATAGAATGTATTAACATGGAGAAATGTTCCTATTCTATTAAGTAAAAAAATCAGAATAAATATATAATAGACTCCTAATTTTTGTGTAAGTATACACTTAGAAAACACCCCAAAGAAAACAGCGTTGGCAAATGTTACTTTTGGGTGGTGATATTTTAAATGTCTGTTGTATTTCTCTTCATTCTTTGGTGTTGTACTTTCAGCATGTGTCTTGGTAAAATTTTTTGTTTTACCTGAGATTTATCTGGCTTTTGATCTATGGATAGAATCTTTCATTAACACCGACAAATTCTCAGCTTTAATATTTTCAAATATTGTGTCTCTTCTCCGTTTCTTTCCCTCCTAGTGTATTGGTTATATTGTCTGCATCTCTTTTCCATTTCTTTGACTCGCCAATATGGCATTCTGGATAATCTCTTAGCCTAATAAATACTGCTCAGATCACCAATTCTATTTTTTTTATGATTTATTTATTTATGTATACAAAAACTGGGGTACAGGCCAGAGGTGTGGGGAGTAAGGGGATTCACCAAAGACAGAGTGGGGAGCAGAACAGGCAGACTGACTGAAATACACTACTGAGGGGAGCAGTAGGTCTGCTGACAGGAGGTCTGCTGCAACATGTGGGTAGCTCCCTGGCTGGCCGGGGATGCTGATTGCTTCATAGTGCTGTGCTTAACCCCTTGTGCCACCAGGGAGGCTCCCCAATTCTATTTTTAACTTCTACTGTTTTAAAATCTCAATTGCTTTTTTTTTAACTCTCTAGAACTTCTACCTGGTTATTATTTATAATTTCTTATTTTCTGAACATATTTTTAATCTTTTAGTTCTTTGAACATACTGAAGTTATTTTACATTTTGTGTATTATCAGTAATTCTAAAGTTTGAAGTCTTTGTAATCTATGTCTACTATCTGTTTTTTAGTGTTTATTTTCACTGATTGAGCCACATTTGTTTGTGCATGTAATGGATTTTATCTGTGAGCCATCTAAGGGTAATAAATTAAAGAAATGAATTTTTCTTGCTGTTGAAAGAAAAAAGACCATTACTTCTCCAATAGCTACTCACTAGAAAATCATTTTCAGGTTTCTTTGAGATAAAGGATGAAAGTGGATTCCTCTAGAGAGGATTTGCAGGTTCTTCATCCAGTTTAGCAATACCTAAAACCTGGTTCTCAGAAAGAGGGATTCTGTCCAGTTAGTTGTATGCATTTAAGTTGCAAATATGCATGAGAACTTGATTATGGTTATAAGTTACCTGGGGCAGCCTTAGTGCCTGAGCAGAGGGGAGGAGGATCCGAGGAGAGCAATCCCTTCACCCAGTTACCAAGCAGCGCCCACCAATCCTTAGCCCTTTCTCTTGCCTGACCATTTTCACAAGTACAGGTAACAGCCCTGCTGGGAGTCACCTTTCAGAACATGATCCCTGTTCAGTGATCATTGATTCCTGGATGCTGGGTATTTTCAGAAGGTCTCCAACATAATGAAGTCCAGTCATGCCCAGGCTGTGTTCTTCCTACAGCTTCTGGAAGATTCAACTTAGTACCTGTCATTGAGGAGAGTAGTTAGGGGATTTAACTGGCCTCTTCGTCCCTTTTCCTCTCCTGGTTTCCTCTACCTTGCCCCATGCCCCAAAACTGCCTTCCTTTATGGCAGGAATTGCTTCTGTAGGTCCTGATGGCCTATCAGGTTCTTCAGGTCCGTGACAGTATACCTTTGTGATGTAAAGTCTAGCCTCTGTCTGAGACCCACCATGATTCACCATACTAATTAACTAGTAACACCAATTGAAGCAATTTCCTATGTTTTCCACATACATCACCTAAAGCAAGTCTTTAGATCAAATCTTGATTCTCCCTGCTCAGGGGGAAGCTTGATTCTCCCTGTTCTCCCAACTGAAAAGCAGAATAATGCTTCATGTTTACATGGGGCTTTGTGAACTGACTGATGAGTGTGGCTGAAGGCTGCAGTGGGGGTTGAGTCCAGGTTGGGGCCATAGTTTGGGGAGGATATTCCCTGAGCAAGTAACAAAGCCTACTTGTGGGCCTCCCTGGTGGTGCAAGGGGTTAAGATGCAGCTCTATGAAGCTACCAGCAGTCACTGCAGCACGAGTTTGATCCCTGGCCAGGGAGATACCCACATGGTGTAGCAGTCCTCTCCGGTCTCTCCCGCTGCTCCCCTCAGCAGTGTGTTTCTGTTGATCTGCCTGTTCTGTTCCCCACTCTGTCTCTGGTGAATCACCCCCCACAATGCTGGCCTGCACCCCAGTTCTTGTGTGCATAAATAATAAATAAATCTTTAAAAAAAAAAAAAAGCCTACTTGCCTGTTAATTCAGAGGCCCAGTGGGGTCATGTAAACTGTGAAGGCTCCTGCCTGAGAGAGGCTGTCAAATGAGCAGGTGACAGAAGTTTCTAACCAGGGTGAGGCCCCTTTTCCTTTGGACAGCTGTTACTATTACAAAGACCTTTCTTTCTGACTCCCTGGAATTTTCATCTATTGGCATCAAACAGTTGAATATATATTCCTGTACACCAGTTCTTTAAATAAGACATTGCACAGAATAGCAATTTTTCTCTTCTTCAGTCTAAGAATTCATCTCCTTCAAAAAGTTCCTTTTGTGTTTTCCTGGTCTCTTTCCTGGACTGCTTTAGCAGTCCTGACATTTTTAATCACTCACAAAATGTAGCCCTTTATCTTCACTACCAGTTAGTGGTATCTAACTGGAGCAGAGAGAAATTGGGGGAGGAGGATCTTGTTCCATCACTGTGCCAAGGGGCTGTCACCAACTTTGCCAGGCTGTTACACTGTTAACTCAGTGAGCTCCTATTACATTTTCCACGTGTTTCTCAGGAATAACTTGTTCTTATGCAGCTGGAATTGAATCTAAGTTCAGATTCATTTAGTTGGACTCAGCCAAACAGTCCAGGATGGCAAGATGTCTCGGGACTATGAGTCTCCCATTCACCAAGTCCTTTCCCTCCTATTACCTGTCTATATAATAAGCACACTTTCTATATCTTCATCTACATCATAATCCAAATGCGGAGGAAGGACAGTACTGAACACATTGCTTTTAAGGCAGGTCATAGAAAGTGTCTTTCCAGTCCCTAATGCCAACTCTTCTATGGTGGCCATCCATGGTGTCCACATCCTAGTCTCTGGAACCTGATAATGTTACCTTTTATGGCAAAAGGGACTTTGCAAATGTGATGAAGTTGAGATTTTGAGATGGGGAGATAATCCTGGATTATCCAGGTGTGCTCTGTATGTAATCACCGGTGTTTCTGTAAGGCAGGGACAAAGAGCTTTGACAAGAGTAGAGGTGAAGGTGATTGGTCATAGAAGCAGATACTCATGGGAGTAATGCAGCCAGGAGCAGGGGGATGCAACAGCCTCTAGAAGTGAGAGGAAGAAGGAGGAGATTCTAGCCTGGAGCCTCTGGAAGGAACCAGCCTTGCCAAATGCCTTCAGATCTCTGTTCTCCAGAGCTCCATGAGAATAAATTTGGCTTGTTATAAATGACTACATTTGTGGTGTTTTCTTATAGCAGCCCCAGGAAACTAGTCTTTTTGGCCATTGTCACTCATAGACAGTGCCCCAGGCATGTCGGAATGGTGAGGTCCCTGTCACCATCTTGTCCACCAGCATAACTAGTGACAACTGGTTCAAAACTGGCTGAAGTTCAAGTGCAATCTGACTTTTTACTTCTTTCCCACCCCTTGATGAAGAACCAGGATTGAATCCTACTGCTTCCTCAGGTTGGTATTGCCCCACACCTCACCTCTCAGATCTGAACTATGAAAAAGAAAATTAGAATTAAATACAACAGGTGCTTGAAAAAGTTCGTCTGTTCAACATTGTTTCATTAGATCAATAAGAAAAAAACACTCCCAGCAGATGTTGAATAATCATTATTCAAGGACTTGCTTTTGTTACGGTCATTTCGCTAAAAGTTGCAGTTTCTGAGAACCTACCGTTGACATCAACTGAGGACTTGCTGTACTGTGTAGAGATGATAAAGTAAATCAAATGGAAGATTTGGTACTTTTGTACTGAATTTAGGGTGTGTGTGTGTGTGTGTGAGAGAGAGAGAGAGAGAGAGAGAGAGAGAGTGTGTGTGTGTGACTCCCCCACATATATTTCCTTTTAAATCATCTTCATTGGCATGTAAGTAATGCATAATAAAATAAATATATTTTAAGGGTGCAGTTTAATGAATTTTGAAAAGTGTACATACTTGTTTAACCACCACCAAAGTTAAGATAGAGAACATTTCTATTTCACCAATGAGCTTTCTTATGTCTGTGGTAGTCAGTTCTTCAGCCCTAACTCTGGGCAATCTGCCTTCTATATGTATAAAATTTGGGCATATTAGATATATTCATTTGTTCATTATTCATATTTGTTGAGGATTTACTCAATAAAAACTATAAACCATTTCTTGCCCATTAGAAAGATAGTGAAAACTCATGGTTCAAAGAAGATTCAGAATCAGGGACAACAGCAGTCACCTGGGGTGTTCAGAGCTTGCCGAGTAGAAGTGCTAGGGAGCAGCACTCAACTGGACAGCTTTTTTTTTTCTTTTTTAAGTAAATCAGCTTTTTTTTTTTTTAAAAAAGAATTTATTTATACAAGTACTGGGTACAGTCAGAAGAGCTTATTTTTAATGACAATTCAGCCAAGGAAAAGTACTGTTCCAGCAGGAAAATAAAATTTATTTAGTAAGAGTTTTGTCAATGTTATGACCTAAGTTAATATTTACAAACCAAACATCTTCAAATATGTTTTTGGTGTTAAATTCCTAACTGACCATATGAAATCTTGTTACGGAATTCTATAATGTAAAGGGGAAAAAACCTTTTGGGCAATAAGAATCTCAGTGATTTCTTTAGTGAGGAGTAACCCTAGGCTTTGTAATGAAATATCAAATTAGGATAATAAGTACATTTTCTTACTTAGTGTCTACATGTCATATTTAAACATTATTTGGAATATTCTGAACTCTCTAGGGTTGGGTAGCAGGAAACTACTGAGCTTTACAAAAATATTTACTTTTTAAACCATGCAGTAGGCTCCATAAGAATTCATTATGTGGATACCTATAAATTAATGTTATAAATATCAGAAGAAAAATTTCAAAAGACAAAAACTCAGAAAAAAAAAGACTAAAGAATTAAAGACAGTGTTAGTGGTGGGTGGAGGGGGGGCGTCTAAAAACAAGAAAGGAAAAAAAACCACTAAAATCAAAATAGTTTAAAGTCTCATGGGCTAATTTTTTAAAATGATGTTTGAATTGTTTCATAGTTCTTATTCTATGTTTTCTTGTGTAAGAAATCTACAATATAGTCACTTAAAGAAAGTCAGACTGGAATGGAAAAATTCTGCTTTCCCTTTTTCTTTCAAGTTTCAGGTATCTTTTTGTCTATTTCATGAAAAAGGATGTCATTAAAATTAACTTTTTTTTAAAAGTCAGTAATTCCACTACTCAGCAATCAAAAAAGATAAACTCATGCCATTTGCAGCAACATGGATGGAGCTGGAAGGGATTATGCTCCGTGAAATAAGCCAGAGGAAAAAGAAAAATATCGTAGCGTTTCACTTGTAGGAACGTAAGGCAAATGATTTTCAGGCTTTTCTGCCCTCCAGCCATTAGGATTGCATGCCTGATGGTGGGTATCTGCATTTTGTTACATTGTTATATTTATATTTAGTCCTATTATTTACTTCTGTCGGCCATGGCCGCAGTATGGCCAAGAAAAGCAGAGGCAAGAGAGGGACCGCCAGTGAGCCCAGAAAGAGGAAAGAGTAAGGACTTGCCAGGGGCCAGGCCTCTTGGCACCCACCCCCCACCCCTGCCTGCTGTGTACCTAGTTGCCACACTACATGTAAAACCCTGAAAAAGCCACCAAGGGCTCCAGGACTCTACCGTCTGCTCCAATCGCAGAGACCCTGCTCTGTGCCTTCCTGGCACTACAAGGAGGATTATAGGGAAACCAAACAAGTGGTCAGAAAAACAAAAATTCAAAACTAGCAGGGAATCTAGAAGTCAGAGACATTCTGCAGTGGGGGAGGGAGAAAGGGGGATCAAAACGGGAGGGGAGAGTCCAAGAGACTATGGTGATGGTTCACGGGTGATTTGGTGGTGGGAATTTTATGGGGACTACACTTGAAGGGAGAAATCAAACATTGTACAAAAATGAACAGTAATGTAAGTATATAAGTATATTAAAAATTAAAAAATAGTGACTGACTCTGTAAGAAATATCTTAGAATTTAAAGAATGGATTGAGTACTGTGAATGTACTGCTGCTTAACATTTTATAACTATTTAGATTATGCAGTGGGTGTTTGGGCTTCTGAAAATAGGGGTAGAAGAAAGTGATCACCTTGTATACTACAGATCAAAAAAGAGTGTGTGTAAATCACATATATCATTTGATCTTTAAAATAACCTTAGGGATTCTTAATATATATATTTAAATTTATATATATGTAAATATATATAAATAAATAAAACATTTTAAACAATCTATTAAATTGAGAAATTTCTAAATAACTAAAAGACTAGAAAAAAATCTCTCTGGAATCTTGCCTATAGAGAGAGGTGATTTCTATTTTTATTACATATTTCAATGATGGGTTAGATAGAGAATAATTTTCATACCGCCCCTACCCCTGTGATGGGAGGGTGTCTGCCTTCAGTGTCGTGGCTACCTCAAATGACAACAGTAAGACATGCTGTCCTTGTTTTATATGAATTGAAGTCAGAACACCAACCTGAAAAAATACTGTGATGTTGCAAAATTTTACTTCTTTATAAATTATAGCTCTCAGTCTCATCTCCAAAACCGCTCACAAGCATATCAAGGGTGAACAAGAAAGCTTATTCTTGTTATTCATATTTATCAAGATAGACTTGAAGGGACAAATCAAGTAGTCACATCTACTCGGTGAGTAGAATTGCTGTCCAATAGCATCAATTACATTTTCTAAAATACCAAAGTTTTTTATCAGACTGCTTTTCAAACTAAGATCTTTCAGTACCCTTCTCACCCAAGGGAACTAAGCCCTACTGCCTGAAGAAGCCCAAGGCATCTACAGTATGTGTGAGGTAGCTTCTTTCCTATACAGAGAGAGTAGTGCTAGATATACACAAAGGGAGGGTTGAGGAAATCGTCACTAAATTTTCTGTCTTTGTCAATTTGTTCGAGAAAGACTGCAATGATATGTATGGGGTACTAGCATAGTTCAAGCCTAGAGCTTGTCTCATTTGTTCTATCCTAAGCACAGCCCCCTAATGAGTTAGCTGCACACAGTCACCTGAGAATGGGAAATCACAGCCTTTTCACGAGGCTGTTAGTGAAACTCAAAGTTTGCTGTGGGATATGGCTCCAAGTAAGTTGTCAGGAATTTAAAGTAATTCATACAAAAGAAATGAATCACATAGGAAAGTTTATGGCTGAATAAAGGCATTATATTTAGCACAAATTGGAGGTGAGGAGGGTGCCAAGTTCATCATCACCACTGCTCATGGGTTTATAAACAGTGACCAAGACAGAAGAGCATCGTGTGCAGTACAGAAAATTCTGTCATCTTCTAGACACACACACACACACACACACACACACACACAAACAGCTTCCCTGTCAGACATGCACTGTGTGGACGAGAAGGAGGACACGGGTCTCTTGTCAGCATTCGCACTAACACAGGAAGCAAACCCAGACTCTTATTTGCACTGTGGAAAGCAAACAAGTTGCCCATGAGGAATGGTTAGGAACTTGAAGAGTTTTATTTTGTACTGTTAAAAAAAATGTAGGTCATTTCTTCATCCGTATAAATAATCTTTTCTGGCAAATATAGTTAACTTTTAACCTCCCATTCAAAAACTTCACAACTTCAAGTATTTAAAATGCACTTAAAACTTTTCCCTGCTTTTATTTTACACAGTACATTTTCAAAGTCATTAGTTAGCTTATGGAGTCGAAGAATTTCTTTCAAAACAAAGTTCAAATCTTTACTAGTATGCAGTGGACCAAATCAGCATTCTCTATGTCAGCATCCATTTTAATTGTACTATTTTTTTTTCATCTCCCCCTAAAGATATAGAGTTGGGAAAAATAGGCAAATCTGTACAATTCAGATTAAAGCACATAGTATCATTAAAAAAAATCCAAACAACCTAAGGCATGCCTACCACACTTTCATTTCACTGTCCTCAGCTGTTTAAAATTCTGGTGTTGATACATTTTGACCTGCTTCCTACCAGCAACCTCTGGCCCTCCTCTGGAATAGCTGCCCTGGAGGTAACTGCTCATCCTCAACTGTCTTGAAGCAGCTTGATGTCTGGGCCTCACATGCCTCAAATGACACTATATGGACTTGCTCTAAACCTTTTTTGAGTGATTTGGCAAATATCCCAAATGAAATTCAACTCTAAGTTAAAGTACCCAACAGAGATAGGGCTAAGTGCATCTGTAACTTTCTAGGTTGCCCAGAGGCTCAGGAGAATTTAGGAATAAAAAAAACCGTAATTGCCCCCAACTGAAGTGACTGCAGACACCCGCTGCTTTGCCACAACAGAGCAATTACCTGCAGAGACTGGGGGAGCCCACAGGAACAGCAACACTTACAAAGTGGCCATGGTTTCTGGGCCCTTGGGTTGTGAGTGTCTTTAAAGGCCAACAGCCGTTGAGCACCGGCTTTGCCGACACCTCCCCAGTCAGCATTAGAACAGCAAGCACCAACACACAGAACTCTGGTCTCTTCCTGACCTTTTTCCTCCTTGATTCCAGCTCTCTCTCCCTTTCAAGCTCTCTATCTGCTGATTGGAATTGCACTTTGGTTTGGGATGCTAGAAAAGAGTTGTTTTAAAGTTGTCTGGAGAGACCATCACTAGATAGCCAAGTCGTTTGGTCTGGCCCTGTTGCTGCTTGCCTTGCTCGACTGTCCTGCATCTAGGAGGAGCAGAGGGGGCCCGTGCAGCTCTATGTTGGTGGCAGCAGCTGGTTCCCTTGCATCAGGTGTGTCTGCTGAGCTGCCGCCATTCCCACTGACCAAGAGCACTTTGCTTCCTGCTCTGCCCTCTCGAGGGGGCTGCTGGGTGGTGCCTGGAGGGGTCAGGCCTGCAGGAGTAGACACCAGCAGGGAGCTGCTTCTTGTTGAAGCCTGCTGCTTGGCCTTTTGTTTGGCCTGGCTCTGTTCTGTTGCCAGCAGGCAGTGGCTGCCACTGAAGAGCTTGGCCCGGTGGCCCTTCCTATGCATCTCAGACAGGGCTACCATTTTGAAGTCTGTTGCTGGCAGAGGGGCCCCCGGGTAAGCTGTCTGTCCCAGGGAAGAGGCAGAGCAAGTGGAGCAGGGCTGGAATCCAACAGTGACTGAGGGCAGGGCTGAGTGGGAGGGCAGGGCTGAGTGGGGGCGCAGGATGAGAGGGCTGATGCCCCCAGGGTTTTTTTGCCCCAGCCCAGAGGCATCTGGACAATAGTGGTTGGTCATCCCCTGCTTAAACTTCTTCCAGCCCAGGTGGTAGATCTCCAGCAGGTTGAGAAAGAGGGACAGGCAGGCCACGGCCAGCATGAAGACGATGAATATGGTCTTCTCCGTGGGCCTGGAAATGAAGCAGTCCACCGTGTTGGGGCAGGGCCATTGCGCACAGCGGTACAGCGGCTTCAACTTAAAGCCGTACAGAAAGTACTGGCCCGCGATGAAACCCACCTCGAACAGCATCTTAAAGACGATGTTGAAGACGTAAGTCCGCAGCAGGGCCCCCGCGATCCGTACTCTGCCCAGCTCATCCAGTGCCGGGGGCCGGTCCTTGGCGCCGGGGTACAGGCCGCCCCCCTTCTGCAGCTCTTCCTCTCTTTCTTTCCTCTTTTCCTCCACGCGCGCGATGTGCAGCACATGTCCCAGGTAGATGAGGGTGGGTGTGGACACGAAGATGATCTGCAACACCCAGAAGCGGATGTGGGAGATGGGGAAGGCCTGGTCGTAGCACACGTTCTCGCAGCCTGGCTGCTGCGTGTTGCAGGTGAAGTCTGACTGCTCATCTCCCCAAACCTCCTCCGCAGCAGCGCCCAGCACCAGGATCCGGAAGATGAACAGCACAGTCAGCCACACCTTGCCGATGACCGTGGAGTGCTCCTGCGCATTCTCTAATAGTCTCCCCAGGAAGCTCCAGTCGCCCATTGCTTCAGGTCACTAACCTGTAAGGGAACAGTGCTTGTTAGCAGGCAGGCTCGCCCAAGTAAGCTGAACGGTCCAACCGCAGAGGGGCAGGCCCCGGGTCCGGGAGAAATATTGGAACTCTACCCCCACTTCTAAATGTGAGGAGTGTGGTGCTCATGTGTGTGCCCGTGTGTGTCCCCCATCAGGCTGATGTGTAGGGTTAGATCAATGTCTCCAGCATTGCCTGCTGCTGAGCTGTTAGACACACTAATGCTGGAACAGAGGAGGTAACCACAGGCTAAATTCCCACTGCAGAGATGAAGAAAGCAGAACTGGGAAGAGAAGTAACTGGCCCAAGAGACACTTAATGCTCCCCTTGTCCCGGGACTCCTACCCTGTTTTCTTCCAGAGCGGGATTCTAGAAGGAGCTTGGGTGCTTTGTACATAGCTGGGGCCAATTTCTAATCCTGACCTTTCTGCTCATATGAGATTAGAGTGATCTTTTCTCAAATTGCTGCCATTTCCATTACACCTTTGGTGGTATGAATTTCCTACTGCTTCCACTAAGCAAATGATGCATAAGTGGTTAACTCCTTATATGTCCCTGAGCAGGGCCTCTGTTTCCATTTTTAATGGGGATGATGTGTCCAGAAGCAAGGAAAGCAAAAGAGAATATAAACAGATGGGGGGCCTCCCTGGTGGTGCACGGGGTTAAGACGCAACCTATGAAGCTATTCACAGCCACTGCAGCACGAGTTCGAACCCTGGCCAGGGAGCTACCTACATGGTGTAGCAGACCTCTCCTGACTCCCCCGCTGCTCCCCTCAGCAATGTATTTCAGTCAGTCTGCCTGTTCTGCTCCCCTCTCTGTCTCTGATGAATCCTCTTCCCTCCCTGCCCCCACCTCTGGCCTGTACCCTGGTTCTTACATAAATAAATAAATCTATTTAAAAAAAATATAAACAGCTGGGACTACATGAAACTAAATAGCTTCTGTACAGCAAAAGAGACAGCAACAGAAGCAAAAAGACACCCTACAGAATGGGAGAAAATATTTGCACATTATACATCTGATAAGGGACTGATATCAAAGATCTACAATGAGTTTATAGAACTCAACAAAAACAAAGCAAACAACCCAGTAAAAAAAAATGGGCAAAAGAGCTTAAGAGACACTTCTCCTAAGAAGAAGTGCAAATGGCCAACAGGCATATGAATAAATGTTCAACATCACCTATAATCAGGGAAATGCAAATCAAAACTACAGTGAGATACCACTTCACACCTGTGAGAATGGCCCATATTAAAAAAAACTGGAAACAACAAATGCTGGTGAGGATGTTGACAAAGAGTAACTCTCTTACACTGCTGGTGGGAATGCAAACCAGTCCAGCCACTATGGAAAGCTGTGTGGAGGTTCCTCAGAACACTGAAATGGGTCTACCATATGATCCAGTGATTCCACTCCTAGGAATCTACCCAAAGGACACAAAATCACTAATTCTAAAGGAAAGCTGCACTCTTATGTTTATTGCAGCACTATTTACAATAGCCAAGATATGGAAACAACTAAATGCGCCAAAACAGACAAATGGATCAAGATGTGGTATATATACACAATGGAATACTACCCAGTGATGAAAGAGATAAACTCATGCCATCTGCAGCAACATGGATGGAGCTGGAAGGGATCATGCTCAATGAAGTAAGTCAGAAGGAAAAAAGACAAATATTGGACGGTTTTGCTTATATGTGCACTATAAGGAAACTGAAAAAAAGGTGAAAAACCAAACCAGATAAAACTTGCAGGCTGACCATAATTATGAGGCTCATAGCAGGGAAGGAGGAGGGAGAAGAGTCAAAACAAGAGAGGGAAGAGCACAAGGGAATATGGTGATGATTCACTGGCGCTGCTGTAGTGGGAGAATTATGGGGACTATACCTGAGGAGAGAATGAAATACTGTCTGAAAATGAATAATGATGCAAGAAAATAAATAAGTAAATAAAATAGGCATGATGATCACATGGTCTTGTGCAATGAACTGCTTCTGGAAGGAGGGAGGTAAGAACTATGGGCCCACTTTGTGCAGATAGCAGTGCTCCTCAGGTGCAGAAACCAAGATTAAAAGGTGTCCTCCATATCACTGTGCTCAGACAGGCAGATGCTGCCAACCAGAATCGCCAGGTAGCACCCACATGTTATTGTCACTCTTTGCGGAGAGTGGTCTAAGCTGTAGTTTTTACATATATCGTCAGTGGAAGCAAGGAAAAATTCTCAATTTTTTAATTGTTTTTAAATGTTTAAAAATGCAAAATTTTCATGAATTATTTGAAGGCAAACAAAACTACCCACAATGATTTCAAGAACTAAACAAGTGTGTTAATGCTCTCTTTAGAAGAAACTTGGAGCTCTTGATTTTGGTCATTGAGATCTTTAGAGTAGTCTTACTCTTCTCCCATCTTGCCATCCTCTTTGCCCCACACTATGGCCAGCATCTATCCTATTCTGCATGTTCTTAGGAAAGGACATGTTTTAACTGAGAAAAACTGCAAACAACCCACTCTCCATGTTGGATGTAGGGGAATCATTCAGGTTATAGCCTGCCTCCCCTCCATGCTATCAGTTTGAACTCATCCTACATGGCCACCCAGCCAGCTCTCTGGGCTGGGCACTCACCTGTCCCTTATCTGAAGTCCCTGATTGGTGTCTGTGCCCTCAGCTCTTGCCCTTCCTCCATTCTGCTGGAGACCTGCTGAACAAAAGTTTTGTTCTGAGATGGGCACAAAACAAAAGCAGTATACAGTGTGTCAAGTTTCTGGAACTCAGGGCAGACCAAACTTGCTGTGGGCCCTCTAAACTCTACTTTTATGCTTTTTCACATGTTTTTTCTTTAACCTGTACCTCAGCCCCAGTCCAGGCACCAACCTGTTAACCTGTCTCTTACCTTCACTCACCCTTCATGGGCCAGTAATTCAGGCAGATGTGGATGCCTGTGTTCTCTTCCTCTTTGTCGTTGTCCTGATTTAATGACTGTCACTCCCCTCTGTGTTCTACCTCTCATCTTCCCGCCTGATAATTTGCAAATGGCATCCCCCTTCCTCACTGTGTCAGGACAAGACCCACCTCTGGTTCTTTATATAAGACACCTGAACGTTGACTGCCTGTGGACTTTCCTCTTTATTTCTAAGTCTGAGGCAGGGGCTCACGAGCAGCCTTTTCTTCTTGCAGGCAGGACAAGCCGGCAGTGTACATTTCTGGAGCTCTTTAAGGAAAGGTCAGTTTGAGAATTTAATGCTTTCCCCTACCACCTTCCCAGACACTCAGGTAGTTCTGCCTTGTCAAACATGTTTGCTAAATAACAGCTGACAGGAAGCGCTGGAACTGAGGGCCAGGCAGGCTTGTCACACATGGCTGGTGGCACGTAGGGCAGTTAGGGAGGGAATGCATGTGCTGGTGACAGACTGGAGATCATTGCTGGCATTTCCAAGAAGGCATGGGGTGGACTCCACAGTAAAGGCTTGTCAGTCCCACCCAAATGCCCAAGGTACATGGGCAGAGAAGCATGGGCTAAATATGTATTTATTCACTTAACAAAGCAGAAAGAGGAGTGCAGGGTAGTGCAGCTTGCTGTAGTTTTTTTTCCTTGCTGTTCTTGCCAGAATCCTTAGGTCCAGGTGCTGCAAAATCACTTTCCAATACTTGCCCTTCAATTGCACCATGACTTCTGAGTGCAATATACAGAAACATGCCACATTACCACCTGTATTCTTAGTCAGAACTCTGGCAGATGCCAAGGCTCAGTACATTCTAATTTACTAGTGGACCTGGCTGATTAAGAGTGTGTCCTCCTCCAAGTGCACATCCCTCATGCACTGAATGGCTGTGTGCACTGGTAAGAACTTTCTGGAAAGGAGTTTAGTGATATATAAAAGAGATGTAAATGTAAGGATCGTTATAATTCTGCTTCTAGGACATCACACTGGGAAATAAGCAGAGATTTTGGTAAATGAATGGGCATGGATATTTATTGTAATGTTACTTATAAGAAGGAATAACTGGAAACAGAAATGTCCACTAATGGCTGAATAGTTAAATAAATGACCATGACTGGCTGTCAACAGCTGACCTCCTGGTCTGGCTAACCCAGCTCCTATTCCCACTTCTTCTCTCCCCTACTTGCCTTGAAAGTGACCAGTGAGGTAAATTCTTGCTTACCTTATCTCTCTGTTGCTGGAGTGACTAGAAGGGCAATTCTGTCCAATGAGGCATAAGAAGTCTGCTGGGGAATTTTTTGGAAAGGGCAGATGCTACTTGTGCTATTCCTTCTCCTTTCTTTCTACATCAAGAACAGATGTGGTACCTGGAGCTGGGCAATCACCTTGCAAGAATTTGTGAAAAAGCATGAGGGGTGATCAAAGACGCCCCAAGGAACCTGCTGTGACCCTGTAGACTTGATGACTCAAACCTAGCGGCCACCTCCAGATTTATGTGAGGGGAAAAATCCTATTTGTTCAAGTTAGGGTTTCTGTTGTTTGCAAACAAAAGAATTTCTAACTGACATATT
The DNA here is from genome assembly GCF_014898055.3 of Talpa occidentalis. NCBI lineage: Eukaryota > Metazoa > Chordata > Mammalia > Eulipotyphla > Talpidae > Talpa > Talpa occidentalis. Next base: position 1,897 of record NW_023601003.1, on the reverse strand, counting down.
GTCTTAAATTCTTCATAGGATAATGTCCGGCATAAATGAAAAGCGATGGCTCATTCATAAGTAGTAAACCATAAAGTACTCATTAAATATAATTTTTAGGACTATTAATGACATGAAGAAATGTTCATGTTATAGTGATGAATGACAAAAGCCTACTATGCCAATCTGATGTCAGTTATTTTATACACGATTCATATATGCAAATAGGAAAAGTAACAGCAGTAATGACAGACATGTTAGCCAGGGAGTTTCTGAGAATTCGGTAATTGCTTTTTTTCCAAACTTCTTTGCATTTCCCATAACAACCCAACACATTTGTCATTATGAAATATTAATGACCATGACTTTTATATTAGAAGTTCTAGTTTTTTTTTAAAGATTTATTTTTATTTATTTATGCATACAAGAGCTGGGGTGTAGGCTAGAGTTGTAGGGGATGAATGGAGTCACCAGAGACAGAGTAGGGAACTAAACAGGCAGAACTACTGAAATACACTGCTGAGGGGAGCAGCGGGCGAGCCAGGAGAGGTCTGCTGTGCCTGTGGGTCAGCAATCTGGCTGGGGATGGAACTCTGGCTGCAGTGGCTGGTGATAGCTTGATAGTGCTGAAACTTTAACCCCTGTGCCACCAGAGACGCCCTTGAAGTTCTGTTTTTTTTTTTTTTTTAAAGATTTATTTTTTATTTATTTATACAAGCACTGGGTACAGTCAGAAGTGTGGGAGGGTGAGAGAATTCACCAGAGCCAGAGCAGGGAGCAGAGCAGGCAGAAGGACCGACGGTCTGCGCGCCATGTGGAACCCTCCTCTGGTGGCCGGGGAGCAGCCGGGGATCGAACCGGCAGTGCAGAGGCCGCGGGCAGCTTCGCAACCCAGCGTTCAACCGCTGTGCCACCGGGGAGGCCCTCTAGGTTTTTTTTTTAAAGTCTGCTGATTCCTTTTCACTGTTCCTTCATTATGCTTTCTACTCCTTAAATCTCTTTAATCATGTTCCTGATAAGCACACAAAATAAAATACAAAGTATGTTGTGTTACTAGTCTGGAGTTAAAGGGTAATGATGCTGGGCTGGGTCAGATGCATCAGGACCCTGACATTTTCTATTACTGATGACATGAACCTTAAATTGGATTGCAGTCTCCTGCCTTGGCATCTACCAACTTCTCCCAAAGACTCTAAGTACTGTAAGGGCTGGACAGTTTGCATTCTCTGTTCTCTGCTGTGCCTTGCACTTCAGAATTTGGGTTTTGTTTTGGAAATGCATGCATGCATGAATGAAAAATTCAGAAGACTGAACATGTGCTGGAATGCTGGTGATCTGGTCAAAGTCAAAATGAAATGAGAACCTCTCAAGTAGAGATGCGCCAGGCTCCTTATAGCTATTAGACTCCAGTTCACTCCAAACTGCATGCCTGAGCTTCTTGAGGAATTTTATTAATATCATTTTTTAATCATATAACAATTACATAAGGAAATAACAGCTGAGGAGTGAAACACAATCAGCACAGTAAACCTCTACTAGGGAAGCACAGAAAAAGCACGACAGAAGCAGATTCCCAATCTACTCGGGGCTGAGATCCAGGGAGAATATAAGGAGAGGCAATGAAATAGTCTGAGTACCGTTTGCAAGAGAAAAACTTATCTTCTCATCATCAATGCGTTGGGCCGTTTTAGGACAAACTTAGAGCCGCTCCGGAAAGCTCAGAATGTGCTTACTTACGTTTGTAAGGCACATCTAATTATAGAACACTGCACGTGAGGTTAGGAGTACTTTTCAGATAACTGACAGAAAACAGTGGCAGTGGGGTTACACGGTACTTGGATATGGGCCACTGAGACTCTCCATGAGATGGCATTTGATTGTTTTTTATTTTTATCTCATGAAAAATTTAATTCTGATA
>NW_023601002.1:0-24162 GCF_014898055.3 Talpa occidentalis | reverse complement strand
TGATACTTATTGTTCTTTATTTCTAAAATTTGTCTTTTCAGGCCTGATATGTGACAAAAAATAGAGTCCATGTGTGTGTTGCCTTGGGGACTGGCATTGTCCCTCAGCACAATGTTCCCTAAAGCCCTCTGCATGGTTGTGCTGTTATGCCGCGGACCAACGCAGCGGTAGACTTGCAGGACTGTCTCAGGATTGAGAAACTGTGAGGATGCTCAAGGAATCGGCGCATAAATGACAGACAGACACACAAATGACAAACAGACACACTTCAAGAGTGAAGATCTGAATGTAATTTGCTCAAAATCATCATACACTTTTATACCTTTTTAACAATGGATGATTTCATACAATTTAATTCTTTCTCAGCATAAAATACTTTGTAAGGCATAAGACATCTACTTTGTTATTCATGTTCATGTGATCGCCGTTCCATGACATGGCACAATAAACAATCTCCAGGTACTGAATCTACACAATCATTTTAGCTTACACCGAACAGCATTCTTTAAGCTAGCTTTTCTTGATTCGTATCCCAAAACCACAATGATCAAAAACATTGATATTTACCTACTGGCACCTTCTACTTTTAGTGATCACGAGCAATATATTCTCTACATAAGCATTTTGATTTTTATGGTGTTGTCTCAGGTGAGAAGTATTATGATTATTATAAAACTACTATTGCCACACACTATTTTCTTTATCATGCATTTCCTGAAACTGATTGTACACATATAAAGAAAAAGCAAAGTAAGTGAAAAAGTAGTATGATTATAGACAGGTTGCTAGGTTGCTACTTATTCTGAAACAATGGCTATCTGATTAATGGTAAAACTGCTTTGTAGGTAATTCCATCAGGCTTGTTTGCAGGTGACGTTCTTAGCAGCCTTGTTTCCACCAAAGGAGGGGTTAATTACTGCGGGCTTGTTGCCTAAATTAGGCTTATAGGCATGTGTGCCTTGTTTGATCTGAACGCCAAAGTTTATCATGATGAAGCCCCTCGGGACTGCGCCTGTCTTAGGTCGTCAGGAGTCACAGACATGAGGCTGGCCAGTGCCTTCTTTAGTCTGCCCCCGATCTTACCCGTCATTGACTGTCCAGTCCAGCGCACAGGGGAAGGGGGTCTTACTCACTCTGATGTGTCTGAGTGAAAGCCTCCCTCTTTCCAGTAAGTTCACTGGTGTTCAGCGGCAGAGGTTGCCACACTGTTAAGAGATCATTCCCAGCTTCCCTGAGTAGGATTCCATGGTCCATGGAACAATGTCGGGTTACCTGTCACCGAGTTCTCAACAGGATATAAATTATATAAATTATAGCCCTTATTTTATTTCATAAAAACATAGTGTGTGCAGATGATGTTGCACAAGAGTGTGAAGACTCCCTCCTGGCTGTGATCTTGGGTGAAGGTCACGCTTCAGGAAATGCCTCTTCAGAGCCCTGGGTGGGGCTGTGTCTCCAGCTGTGTCTCTCAGCAGGTGAGGCTACTGCCTTTGAAAGGTCACCTCAGGGCCCCTGCATAATGTACAAATGTTAACAGTACACCTTTTACAAAGAAAAACCAGAGATTTCCTGCTCATACTCTACTGACAAGCTCCTCATACCCTACCGACAAGCTCTAAGAGGATTTCTCATTTTTGGGAAGAAATCACAGGCGTTGGTGGAATCAACTGTGACTCAAAGAGGCATCCACACCAATGACAGATTATGACAGCTTCATCTTCTTAGCAGCTACTGGAAAGGAGCAGGAGATTGAGAAGATTTTCTGTGCTGCATCTCAGGACCTGACAGTAATCAGAAATTTCCATGACAAAGTTCATAGAAATACCACTCAAGTGACATCAGTCTGGATGACTTTTTTTTTTAGTTTTATATATGTATTTTACATAATTTTTCATTTTTGTACAATGTATACATTTTCATCGTTATTAGTGTCCCCGTAAAATTCCCACACCCCCCTTGATTTGATCCTACTCCCTTCTCCACCCCTGTAGTGTGTCTCTGGTTTATAGTTGCATATTGATTTTGATTTTTACATTATTATAATTAGTCGTTTTCCTGAGGTTTCTAATCAGCCCCAAAGAGCAGTGTGAACAGCCCCATGCACCTGAGCTGTACTGGTGCAGAGCAGTCGTGCACCCCACCCCACCTCAGGCAGCTGGGAGAACATTCAGGGAGAACCTGTCTCCACTGGAGGACCCCAGTCTTGGCTGTTTGCCCCCATTTTCCCTTCCCCAACCCTGCCTGATTTTGCTATACACAGAAGAGGGTGTCATTTCTGACCTTAGAAAGCCCAGGTCTAGCTCTATCCAATTCCCCAAAGGTGTCCTAGAGAATGTCATTCACCATCTCTAATTCTTTTCCCTTCCCTGTCAAATGTCCGTCAATGTTAGGTAGAGTGGGCGATGGTCACATTCTGGGGCTGAGTGAGATGACCCTGGAGCAGAGGCACAGGCAGCACCTTAGACCCCAGCTAGATGCCTGGAGATTGAAGTGTAGGGAGGGGGATAGTAACCATTACTTTGCCCTCAGCCCTTAGGTCACCTGGGAGGGGCCCAGGTCTGAATTTTTAGGTCACATCTGCCCCACCCAGCAACCTAGACACAAAGGCCCCTATTCCACTGTAATCCTATGATTACCTGGAAAATCCACCCAGTCTGCTGATATCACTTGATCCTCCTCCCAAGGTTCTTAGGAGAAAGTGTCACAGAGGAAGTGAACTATTTTTGAGTCACAGACACCTGACATCAGACAAACTGTCTTTCACATCAGACAAACCAGAACTTTCCCTGCTACAGAGAAGGGACTCATGTGCTTAATATACAAGTGAACAGTATGACACAGGCTTTAGTAGAAAAAAGAATATATTGTGACTTGACAGGGAAGAAGACATGTGGCATGGACACATCTGTCTGCCTCAGTGTGGCTCAGATTTGTTTGGTGGGAGCAGAAGAAATGAGAAAAAAGCTTGAATGAAGAAGGTAGAGGTGGGCAGTTTAATGACTAGACACAAATCAGTCCCGGGGTGAAAGGTCTTGTCAAGTTCTGTTTGCACAGTGGCTGACTCTAGATCTAGCTGACTTGGAGTTACCTTCAGGTCAACATGTGGGGCATGCTCAGGCTGTGTGATCACCTGCCTTGGCCCCAAAAGCCCTTGAATGGCTCCCAGAGATCCCTGTCCCCGTGTCTGGTAACATGCTTTCCCCGAGGTGGCATTGGGCCCAGGCTGCTGGCACCTCTGACTTCTGGACAGAGGCTTCCCCTCCCCACCACCCATCTTCAAAGCTTCTGGCTTGGCTTTGGCACCCCCAAGTACATCAGGCAAGCAAGTTGCACCTGGCCCTAGATGTCGGGGCTAAGCAGGGGCAGGACCAACCTAGGGCCCTTTGGTAACAGTTTACCTTGAAATAGGAGCTAGACAAGGCCTGTGTGATCTAAGCGGTTGAGGACAAATTGATTGGTTTTACCCCCAGAGGGAACTGAGTCAGCACTCCAGGATGGCCCTTCTTGTTCCTTGCTCCATCTTCCCACCTGACAGCTGCTCCCAGTGCCCCCTGCTGAGAGGGCCCCCCCACCTTTCACCACATAACACCTGCCTGTCATTTATCTGTTCTCAATAAGTATCTACAAATCACCAACCACTGAAACAAATCTTCCCTTTTATTATTTGTATTAACTGATGGAGTTCTGCAAATTCTGTTCCAAATACGAAGAAATGAAAGGCCTTCTTTGAAGTGTCAAATATACAACTGACAAATAACTGCATTACTCACTCTTGTCAGAATATTCTCCCCAGATACTAACTATTTCCTGAGATCCCAGACCTCTGTTACGATCTGGTTCTGTGTCCCACTTGGAGACCTTGCTTTCATTCATGTTAACAGAAGACCACAGCTTGGCTGCTCCAGCTCCAGCAAAGACACCCACAGCTAGCACAAATGAGCCACATCAGTCCAGAATCACAGTGTCATTGACTAGAACAGATACTTACATGTTTTGGGACAAAGGTAGACCTCATGGTCTTTCTTTCTTCCTTTTTTTTCAAATTTAAGTATTTATTTATTTATGCATACAAGACTAGGGGTATCAGCTAGCGTTAAGGAGAGGGGTTGAGTAGAGTCAGCAGACTGATTGGGGAGTGGCACAGGAAGATCTACTGAGATACACTACTGGGTAGAGCAGAAGGTAAGGCAGGAGAGGTCTGCTGCACCACGTGGATTAGTTCCCTGACCAGCTCGTGATTGAACTCATACTGCAGTGGCTGTGGATTGATTTGTAGTGCTGAGACTAAACCCCTTGGGCCACCAGGGTGGCCCCTTCATGGTCTTTGTATTCTGGCACTGACAACAGAGTCCAGCTTAGAGATGAAGGACAACACCCGGGGAGGATGTGGTGAGGACTGCACTGCATGTGCAACCACATGTGTTAACACATCTCTCTCTGGGCAGGCCATGCCACAGGAACTCAGTTGAAGTGGGCCCCACCCACAGTACAGAAAACCCTAGGAACAGGGATGGTGGGCGCTCATGCCATATGCCCAGGATGGGAGATAATCAAGAGCAAAGTGGGTGCCATGGGCATTACTGAGGGATGTTCTTCTGTCTCTTTCTTGGGGGCATCATCACCATGGCCCCATGAAAGCACTGCAGGCACCAACCCCTGAGTCTCCCCACACCTAAACTTCTTGGTCATCCTATGACTTTCCACTACCTGGTTGTTATGTGCTGGTGTCTCAGGTGGGCACTGCCCATTCCTCTACCAAATGGCGCTGTTCAAGTCTGTTTTCAGATGTGATCCTCTAAAGACTCTATGCCTAGTCTTAGGAAGACAGGGGCCAGATAGAGAGGGTAATTCAGCTGTGGGCCAGCACCTCATAGCTCAGGGAATCCCCTCCTGAATTGAAGCTTCTGAATCCAAATCTGACCAAAGGAAACCTCTGTGCCTGCTGCACCCAGTGCAGGGAGCCACCAGGGGGCAGCAGAGACCACCCACAGCAGGTTAAAGCCTCCCTGCAGCTTGTGCCTGGGGAGAGTCAGTCACCAGGAGTAACACCTGAGTGAACAGGGTCATTTTTCTGCAATGTTTCTCTTGACAATGATGTCCAAATTTCAGACTCCATGGCCCCCGATCTGAGGCTCGTAGAAATTGGCTTGTTTCTCTGCCTCTTTTTCCGGCATTTCCATACCTTCACACACAGCCCAGTCCGACTAAAGTGGCCTCACTGTCCAGGCCCTGGATGAGTGCCTGGACACAGCAGGTGTCTGATTAACTTATGTTGACTTGCTTACAAAAGAAGACAGCTTGTTACTTAATACCTCACCTCATCAACAGAACACAATTAGAGTGAACTCACAGAGGCGCTGCTCTTAGTGTCCTTCCCAGTCCTCACTCTCATGCAGCATTCCTGGATCCTGTGATGTCCGTGTGACCTGAGTGCACACGGAGGGTACTGAGGCACAGCCCCGGGACTGTTCCAGCAGCTCAAACTTGAATAAATGACAGGCCTCAAAACTCCTGGGTGGGCAAGTGAGGGATTTTATGCAGAATTTGATGCTCAGAAGCTGTGAGGACAGGGGAGGATCTGGACATACCTCAGCCTGGGAATGTCACCTGTAGAACAGGATCAGAACACACAGGCTTCCATGGAATCTGCTGTAGAAGGGCCTGTCCAGAGAGAGGCCAGGATAGAGTCTAGGGGAGGAGATTCAAGCAGACCATGAGACCAGCAGAGAAAGAGGATCCCTGAGGTGAGGGTGGGGACTCTAGAAAATACCCCTCCCCTCCCTGTGTCCTGGGGGCTGAGTCTTCTCTTAAATCACAAAGCTCCCCAAACAGCAGCCTGGGCCTGGCTGATTTGCATACCCAGCATCTCTCTCTCAGCAAGAGGATAAGACAGGCTTGCAGTGTGTCCTGCCCAACCTCAGCCTCAGGGAACAGGATCAGGGACACCACCATGGCCTGGACACCAATTCTCCTGGGCCTCCTGGCTCATTGCACAGGTGCTGAGCCAGACTCACTGCACCCAGTGAGTGGACAAGACTGGTTCTGACTCAGGCAGCCCACAGCAGGGCTATCTATGGGGGCAGGGTGCTCATGATCTGCTCAGGATGGGGGGCTGGATTGGGTAGACCCTCACTGTGCTCACAACTTGAGGGGCTGTGCCTGCCAGAGAAGAGGAGGGCTTGAAGTTCATTCATTTGTCCAAAATGCCATACATCAGCCAGGCTTATGGGAAGCTGCAGATAACAACGATGGAATGGGCATCCACAGGGTCAGAGCAGCCATGTGGTCTCCGCCAGGCCAGGCAAGGGGGGGTGCTCTGGGAATGGGTCCTCACGTTAACCCCCCTCTCCTTTTCTCCCTGCAGGCTCTGTGGTCTCCTATGAGCTGACTCAGCCTTCCTCAGTGTCGGTGTCTCTGGGACAGACGGCCAGGATGACATGTCAGGGAGACAACATTGGTGGTAAATATGTTCAATGGTACCAGCAGAAGCCCAGCCAGGCCCCTGTGCTGGTCATTTATGAGAATAACAAGCGGCCCTCAGGGATCCCTGACCATTTCTCTGACTCCAACTCGGGGAACACGGCCACCCTGACCATCAGCGGGATCCAGGTCGAGGACGAGGCTGACTATTACTGTCAGGTGTGGGACAGCAGCAGTGATTATCCACAGTGACTCAGGGCCATGGGGAAGTGAGACACAAACCTCTCCCTGTCCACATCACAGTCTCCTCTAGCCCCATGAGGATGGAGACACGGCCATGAGCAGTTCACCCCGGGGTCCCATTCTGAGATCCCTTGTGTCCCTGCTCCTCCAGGCAGCATCAGCACCAGGCAGGTCAGGAGGGTGAGACTGGGAAGGTAAGGATAGACAAACTGGAAGGGGGCACCCCAAGATCAGAAACCTGCTCTCACAATGCCAAGAGCTGGAGGTAGGGTGGCAGGGGTTAATATATCCATGAACCCAGTGATAGGCACTAAACTCACATCCTTAGGCACCAGAGACAGATCACCAAGCAGGAGCCCTAAGCAGGTGTCAGACTGCTGTAGGGGGTATCAGGAGCTCAAAACCTGAAGGTGAAGATAAGGAGTTTCAAGTCATTGTAGAATTTCCTGGTCCTTTCAAATTCCACATAGTTATTCAAAATCAACAACAAACAAACCACTCCATGAAGGAGTGAGCCCCCCCAAAGAGAAGACTGTAGCAGTGCAGTCTCTGCACAGGCACAGGGCAGCATCATTCTGCTCACCTGTGCTTCTTCTCACCAACTCTCCCTCCGCAGGGCAGCAGCCTTCCTGCCTGCCTGTGACCTGTAACAGGCCAGGGCTCCTCTTCTTGACCTCCCTCAGCAGAGGCAGCTCTCCTCAAGGCCACCTGCTTGTGACCGTGCAGGCCTCTCTCTTAGCATACCCGTCCCTTTTGGGGCAGCCCTTTCTGCCTGCTTGTGTCGATACAAGTCCTGTATTCTTCTCTTGCTTTTATAACAAACCTGCCCCTTGGATATAGCTAATGTTTCTGTGTCTTAGAGAAACTCGCCTGGGAAATTCTGCATGTACCGCTGAAAGGGGATCACTGGTAAACCTTTCCCAGGGTAACCCAAGGACCCCACTCTCCAAATCAACAACTTTAAAAGTGACATCAGACCACAGGATGGGGCTCCCATGTGCTTTCTTGCCCACAGTAGTTGTGGGCATTGAGGGCCCAGGTGGAAAGACTGAGGGTACAGAGAAGAGCAGGTGTAGAGAAAACCCTGAGCTGTGCATGACCCCAAGAGCACTGGAGGGCACTGGTGAGAGGGAGGATCAGGATGGGCTGGAGGAACAGATACCCGAGAAACAGAGGGAGCTGCCTGGTCTCTCTCTCTCTCTCTCTCTCTCTCTCTCTCTCTCTCTCTCTCTCTCTCTCTAGCTCTCTCTCACACACACACACACACACACACACACACACACTATCATAGATGCTTTGGCCCAGTCCAGAGAGGAAAGCTCCTATTAAGGCATCAGGTTTCCTACCCAGGAGAGCTTTGTCTCAGTAGTGGGATAATGAGTCCAAACTCACAGCCATCCCTGGGCCTCCTAGAAAGTGTAAAAGGAAGTTGAGCAATGATTGAACTGTGCCCAGTCATTGTACAGATTAGAGATATTTAAAATGCTTCGAAATGAACACAGTCCTCCAGTCCCACACACGGACTCATTCACCAAACCTGGCATCAATCAAAACTTTCCTGAAGAGAATTAAGAAAATAAGGTTCTAATTAATAAGAAAAATATCAATGACCCAAAGTGGCCTTGAAATCACCCAGTGCTCTAATTTGTAGATAAGGAAACCAAATAAATGATTATGATGATTCCCACTTGTTTCTGAGAGTAGAACATAAAAAAAATATTCAGGTGTATTTTACAAATGAGCGCAGTAGAATGTGAGATTCTAACCCACCATTTCCCAAAACTCAGTAAACAACTAGCATAAGAAACAGGAAGGGTGAGGAACGCCACTAAAGAACAACAGCATTGTTTAGAACAGTGGAAGAGAGGGTGTTAAAAGTCTTCAGAGCTAAGGGGCATTATGGAAGTGGGACAGCATGAGGATGAAGCAGATTTTTCATGAGAAGAATGCAGGTGAGTGGACAGTGATTAACATCTCTAAGATGAAAAATAAGAAATGATCTAAAGGTTTACCCAGTTGTTTCGTTTTTCGTAATGAAAGGACAGGGTTTCCTCCTAGCAGAGCAATAAGACAGAAAACAGTAGTGAACCTCCTCAGGCAGAAGGAATAATAGCAGGGGCCTCCCTGGTGGTACAAAGGGTTAAGACAGAGCACTGTGAAGCTGTCCACAGATACTGCAGTAGGAGTTCAATCCCCAGGGAGGGAGCTACACACATGGCACAGCAGACCCCTCCTGGCTCACCAGCTGCTCCCCTCAGCAGTGTATTTCAGTCAGTCTGCCAGTTCTGCTCCCCACTCTGTCTCTGGTGAATCCTCTTCGCCCTCCAGGCCTCTGGCCTGTACCCCCAGTTCTTGTATGCATAAATAAATAAATCTTAAAAAAAAGAATAATACCAGAGAGAATCTGAATCTTCAAGAAGGAATGAAAAGTATCAGAAGTGGAACTGCAGAGACAAGACACTATTATTGAAATCTATTGAAAAGAACATCCCTCTCTCAAACAAAATGCACTGACCATGTTGGTTGGAATTTATAAAGTTGGCAAAAGTTAATTGTTTGACAATTGTAGCAATTTTTTTATAAAGATTGATTTATTTATTTATACAAGCACTGGGTACAGTCAGAAGTGTGGGAGGGTGAGAGAATTCACAGGAGCCAGAGCAAGGAACAGAACAGGCAGACTGATAAAATACACTGCTGAGGGGAGCAGTGGGCGTGGCAGGAGAGGTCTGCGCGCCATGTGGGACCCTCACTGGTGGCTGAGGATTGAATCGACGCTGCAGAGGCTGCGGGCAGCAGCATGGCGGCCCAGCGCTCAACCACTGTGCAACCGGGGAGGCCCAATTGCAGCAAAATTAATGAAAAGACGTGATGACAACCTGGTCAAGGGTCTAATCCTCTGATGTAACATATTGTCATAGCACCTAATTTAAATTGTGAAGTACAATAATAAGATTATGACAAATTGCAGTTAGTAAGCAAAGTAAAGGGGTAGATAAAGTGGAATCATAACACTATTCAAGCAAAAAGAAGCAGATAAATGAAAAAGCAAAAAAAAAAAAAAAAGATGGGAAAATGAAGTACCATCGATTGTTTAAAATAATATCATGGCATATTTAAAAAATACGAAGGTATATTGAAAATACATTAATGTCCACTTTTATTGTAAATAATCAAATATCACAACTTTAACAGATCAGCAGGTCAGGCTGAGCTTTCCCACCTCATCACTTCTCTGGTCACAGTCTGGTCACGGGCCGCCCCTGCTCATTGAGTGAAAGATCAACCTCCCCAGGGGACCCCTGACCATTCAGGACCCAGAGCTCTTCCCTGTGCAAAGACCATGACCCTGGGCAATTGCAGAGACCATAGAGACTAAACAGGGTTTCTTAGCCAGGTCAGGATCTCAAAAGCCTCATATCTCATATAAAACAGTAGTGAAATCCCAGTGTCATTGTCTGTGGTGTGTGAGCTGTCAAGAAGGACCCAACATGTAAAATGAAGGACTCACCTGTAAATGAGACCAAGCTGTGATCACTCTTCCAAAGTGGATGGTTGTTTAACAAGGTAACTTCCATGCACTCAATAATGGACAAACAGCCAACAATACAGGCCACACACACACATTCTAACGACAGGCCCGGGATGGGACAAAGTGCACCTGGGATACAAGGGGAGGATGACAGGAGGAGAAAGAAGATGAGGGGGTCTGGGACTCACACCTCCTAGGTCACTGGAGTCAGATATCAACTCAGGCCCTGCTCAGCCCAGGCCTAGTCTCCTGGAAGGCCCCTGCAGTGTTGAGCCAGCCAGGACAGACCATAGGTGGGGACTACAGCTGTGTGGGGTCAAGCCCAGGAGGTGACTGTGACTGCAGAGCTTGGAGGCCAGCCTGCCTTTCTGACATGACAAGCATGTGGAAGAAGCTTAGGGTTCACCCCATTTTTCGTCAGGCACCTGTTCTACCCCACAGTTATTCCCCAACTTAGTGTGGAGCCCCACAGAAGGGTAAATTTCTATAATGGCCAAACCTTCCCAACCCACAGGGTCCCCGATGGTAGTAGGAGGGGCTTCTTCGATCCATCCCAGGAGTGAGCTACCAACACTTTCCTCAAGACAAGAGACCTAGTGCTGTCCGTTATAATCACACCTCCCCTATCCTAAACAAGGTGCTAATACTGTTTTTTTTTTTTTTCTGAAATTTGTCTTTTCAGGCCTGATATGTGAGAAAAAATAGAGTCCCTGTGTGTGTAGCCTTTGGAACTGGCATTTTCACTCAGCACAACGCTCCCTAGAGCCCTCTACATGGTTGTGACATAGCAGTGACATAGTAGCCTTGTATAGACAGACAGAATGTAAACTGAGGGCTGAATGTACAAGGGAGGCGGATGAAGGGTATTGCCTGTCCTGTTAGATGGGGGCAACCAGGGAAGGAGCTGCCACTGCCGATCCCAGGTCAGACGGGGACCTAGTGACCATTAGATGCGATTCTCATGTCTAGATTATGACAGGGGCAGGGGCAGTAGGAGACCACAGGCAGCTCTTGTCTGGGAAAGTGACTGCTGAGCAGTGTGGAGGACAGGGGAGCTCACCTCTTTAACAGAAAATCAACCTCTCTGTTCCATTGGAAACTCCCATTTCCAGGGCATTTTTCACAAGATAAACAGTGAGAACCACTGTACTGCATATTCTCACAGGACCCTGTACCACCTGGCAATCCCTCAGCAAACGTCACTGCCTCTGACACCTCTGTCACGTGCAAAATCATTTGGTCAGGGAGAGCCTGTGCACAGGACTCAAGAAAATAGTGATAAATCTTCACAGTCAATCTGAATTCACATGGAAATGGCAGAATGCTCTTTGGGATAAGACAAGACCTGGAGACCATGGCATCACTCCCCACTGTGATCCAGAAGGAGAAGGCAGGGGTACAGAGGGTTTAGGTCCACAGAAGACAGCTGCTGCTTGGGCACTGGAGACAGGCTTCTGGGAGGAGGGTCAGACACTGAGGGGAGGCAAGCTCATGGCAGCAGGTTTAGTCCAGGGGCTATTAACAGCAGAGACTAAGGTTCTGGAAGGAGCGACTGCTGACACCCTGAGAGCAGAGATCTTGGGGTCACAGTGTGAATTTGCTTGGACTTCAACAACAGAGAACCACATACTGGAGGTTCACAAGACAGACAAAGTGACTCACACCCTGAGGTTAAAATCTGAGCTCATGGTGTCAGCAGTGGGGGTGATTATTGCTGTGAGGAGAGTCTGGTCCAGGCGTGTCTGCAGCTTGTGGAGCTTAGTTGGCATCTTTGGCGTCCTTGTCTTGAGATTCTGCCTCCATCTTCACAGGCGCTTCCTTTGTGATTGTCTGTGCTCATATATCCCTGTTTTTCAAAGCAGCAGGCAAATGGGACTCGGGACCCAGCCTTCTCCCGTGGCACATCTAGCTAATTCCACCTACAGTGATACTAAACCTGAATTTCAACAGGAAATTTACGGAGACTATTCAACTCACAGCACTGTCTCCCTCATATTGATCCCCTCCTTATTTGGGGTGGGTTTTAGGTATCAGGTGGGCAGGCCTGAAAGCCCAGAAGGACCCTCCCCTGAGTCACCACCCCTGCGTTGACGTCCAGGCTCCACCCTCTCCCACCATGTCTTAGTGACAAGTCTCTGACATTGAGAAGGAGACCTCCTTAGCCTCCTGGTGAGGACACAGTGAGAAAAGAACCCCATTCCTCATTTGGAGTGGGTTCAGTGCAGCTGTACTGTTGCTTGTGTCCACAGGACACACTCATTGTTTCTCCTCCATCCTCAGGTCCTGGGTCTCCACTCAGCCTAGCTCTGCCGTGGCTGTGGCGACCCTTAAAGTCCACTCCACATCCTGTGCCTCTCTGGTCATGGAGGGGTCAGAATCTGGGGACCCTGCTCTCTTTTTCCTAGAGTTCCTTCCCCTGAGTGACACCAGTAAAGGCCAGGGACTCCTCATGGCTAACCTGACCACCCGGGTTCCATGCTGCCCTCTGTACAGTGGTCAGCCTGATCGAGGGGTCATCTAGGTCAGCCTTGAGCAGGACAGGTGTGCAGATTGTGAAGAATGAGGGACAGTCATCAAGAGTGAGGGGTCCAAGCAGGGACAACTCTAGGTGACATGGGATGAGAGGACACTCATCAGAGTCTGGAGAAGCATGAAGTTCCCTGTTCTGCTTCTGCCTGGATGCCCCTGATGCTGCTGTGATGGACAACCTCGATTGTGTCTCTCAGTTCAAGTCCCAGTGAGCAGGACAGGAAGTGAGAGGGTGCCATCCTGTGCCCTGTGAAAGGGGACTGAATCATTATGTGTGTGAGTTGGTGTTGCTAGAAAGTGTGTCCTATGTCAGTGTTTTCATGACTTGACTCATTTCCCCCTCCCCATGTCTGCCATATGACAAGGATAAGGATGCTACTGGAAGGAGCAGGAGCAAATGTTCATATACATAATATCAAGCTTCATGCACAGCACTTCCTGTTATTAAACTGTTGAAGCACAAAGCTGTGAACAGAATCGTCATTTCCACAATGTTCCACAGTGGGAGCAGCAGAGGCCTGGAGAATAAGCAGCTTGTCTGAGGTCAGAACCTGACAGCCCCACCCTGCAACAGATTCTTCTGACCCCGTAGTCCTGGGGGTCTTCACCCATTCTCTGGCCTCTCATTTGCTCTCAATGCTAAGACATCCCTCCACCTGAGGTGACTGTTCTCCTCCTGTTCCAAAATGAAGTGATTGACACATGACTTTGCAGTCAGTGCTGTCCAGTAAAAATAAATTTAGTATATGTGCTACCGAAGCAAACACTGTAAAAATAAATTTAGAATCACACATGTAATCCCAGTAGCTTTATTGAAAATATCAGAAGAATGTGTGGAATCTGTGTCTATGATCTATTGTTGTTTACTTCAATTATTAAAAATACTTTATCTATATATATATTCAATATTCCATAGAGACATGATTTTTCATGACTTTTATGCAATCTCTCAAATCGGGTGACTATTTCAGAACCTCAGAACGTCTTCATTGGGACCAGCACACCTTGTGCTCAGCGTGGCCTGTGCCCAGCACACAGGACTTCGAGGGGGATCCCTGAGGTTCTAGAGTGACTGAGACTGAGGTGTGATGGGGGGGAGGAGAGGATAGAGGATGAGAAGGTGGAGGGGCCTGGGTGACATGTTCCATGTGGAAACAGAAGTGGCCTGTCCGAGTCACGTGGCCCTGTCTTAGCATCACTCTCCTTTTAGCTCCAACTCCTTGAGCCGGCACACGGAGTCTGTCTGCTGTGCAGGTGCAGCACCCCAGGCCTTCACATGGACTCCATGGAGGAAATCTCAACATTGTGTGACAGAGTCACCCCATCTTCAGCAGAACTATGTTGCAAACAAAAACAATTGTTCAAATATTAAGTGTTGTACAAAAGGATTTCGTACATCAAAAAGGTTTTACCTGTGGCCACCTATGATCTCTTGCAGGAAGGGGAATGCAGACACCTGTAAAAATTGAAACCCCTAGATAAATGAGCCCAGGAGCTCCCCTGGAGAGAGTGACTGAGAGATGAAAGGCCGGAGGGGGTCATTGTAATGATGAACACTCAGCCCCTTAGCCTCATGCTGAGATGTGTGTCCTGGGAAAGGCCAGGAGTGACTCCCTGCCCTCAACATTATCATTCCTATCAGACAAGCAAATGTCCATCCTGGCCAAAAGGATAAACAGACCTGGCATGTCCACACCATAGTCTATTAATCAGCCCTAAACTGAAATGAAGGCCTCCTACATGCCACAACATGGAAGAACCTAGAACACATTGTAAAGTGAAGGAGTCACTCTCAAGACCACACAATGCATGATTCCATTCATTTCAGCCTCCTGAGTAGAGAAATGTATAGACAGAGGAATAGGCACGTATTTTTTTGGAAGTGGGGTCCTTGGAGGTAAGAACAAGACGAGGTGTGGGGTGTTTTTTAGTAATGAAATACTATAATCAGATGTGTTCATATTAGAACATTTTTTGGATACACCCGGAAAACACTGAATTGCACTTTGCTGAATTTGCTCAATGCTGGCGTATTGGCTACATCTTCAAAAAATGATGTAAGCCCAACAAGGCACACTACTTTAAGTCACATTGTGCAACTCAGAAACACATTTATCACCAGAGAGATAAATTTTAGTCCTTATTTTATTTCATAAAAACACAGTGTGTGCAGGTGATGTTGTACAAGAGTGTGAAGACTCCCTCCCAGCTGTGATCTTGGGTGAAGGTCAAGAGGACCGGTTCCCGACTCCCCAGGAAATGCCTCTTCAGAGCCTTGGCAGCATCTCCCTCTGCGTCCGCTCAGCAGGTGAGGCTGCTGCTTTAGAAAGGTCACCTCAGGGCCCCCGGATAATGTACAAATGTCAATGGTGCACATTTGTACAATGAAAAACCGGAGATTTCCTCCTCATACTCTATTGACAAGCTCCAATAGGATGTGTCATTTGTGGGAAACAATCACAGGGGGTTGGTGGAATCAACCGTCACTCACAGAGGCATCCACACCGACGACAGATATGACAGCTTCATCTTCTTACCAGCTATTGGAACAGGAGCAGGAGATTGAGGAGATTTTCTTTGCGGCATCCCAGTACCTGAGAAAATAATCAGGAAATTTCCAGGACAAAGGTCATAGAAAGACCACTCCATTGACATCTGTCTGGACAACTTTTTCCTGGGGTTTCTAATGAGCCCCAAAGAGCACTGGGAACAGCCCCCATGCACCTGAGCTGCCCTGGTGCAGAGCAATAGCGTTCCCCTCAGGCAGCTGGCAGAACTTTCAGGGAGAACCTGTCTCCAGGGTCACATCTGTCTGCCCCAGTGTGGCTCCGATTGGTTTGGTTAGAGTATAAGAGGTAAGAAAAAAAGCTCGAACGAAGAAAGTAGAGGTGGGCAGTTTAATGATTAGACAGAAATCAGTCCTGGGGTGAAAGGTCTTGTCAAGTTCTGTTTGCACATTGGCTGACTCTAGTTCTGACTGACTTGGAGTTACCTTCAGGTCAACATGCGGGACATGCTCAGGCTGCATGATCACCTGTCTCAGCCCCAAACGCCCCTGAATGGCTCCCAGAGATCCCTGTCCCCGTGGCTGGTAACTTGCTCTCCCCGAGGTGGCATTGGGCCCGGGCTGCTCGCACCCCTGGATCTGAATAGAGGCTCCCCATCCACATCTCCCACCATCACAGGTGCTAGCCTGGCTCTGTCCCCCCACCCCCAGATCATAACACAAGCAAGTCCCACCTGCCCCTAGGTGTCAGGGGATAAGCAGTGGCAAGACCAACTCAGGGCCCTTTGGTGACAATTTACCTTAAAACTGGATCTAGATAAGGCCTGTGTGGCCTAGGGGTTGGGGGACAAAATATTGGGTTCCCCCACAGGGAGCTGAGTCAGCACTCGAGGAAGACCCTTCCTGTTCCTTCTCCATCTTCCCACCTGACAGCTGCTCCAAGTGCCCTCTGCAGTGAGGGCCTCCCCACCTCTCACCACAAAGCACCTGCCGTTCTTTTTTACCTGCTCTCATAAATATCTGCAAATCACCTACCACTGCAACAAATATTCCTTTTTACTATTTGTATTAATTGATGGAGTTATATGAATTGTGTTCCAAATATGAAGAAATGACAGGCCAGTTTTTTTTGAAGTGTAAATCATACACGTGACAAATAACTGCAATAGCAACTCTAGTCACAATATTCTCCCCAGATTCTCACCATTTCCTGAGATCCCAGATCTTTGTAATCATCTGGTTCTATGTCCTACTTGGAGACCTTGCTTTCAGTCCTGTTAACAGAAGACTTCAGCTTGGCTGCTGCCGCTCCAGCAAAGACACCCACAGCTAGCGCAAGGGAGCTCCATTAGTCCAGAATGTTTATTCATCTGAACATAATATCATTGACTAGAACTGATACTTACTTGTTTTGGGACAAATGTAGACTTCATGGTCTTTCTTTTTTTTGAGATTATTTATCTATCTATCTATTTATTTATTTATTTGTGCCTATAAGAGCAGGGATGTAGGCCAGAGCTGCAGGGTAAGAGGATCGCCAGAGACAGAGTGGGGAGCAGATCAGGCACATCTACTGAGATACACTGCTGGGGGTGCAGATGGCAGCAGGTGAGACAGAAGAGGTCTGCTGCGGAATATAGGTAGCTCCCTGGCCAGGGATGGAACTCGTGCTGCAGTGCTGGATTGCTTCATAGTGCTGAGGCCTAATCCCTTTTGCCACCAGGAAGGACCCCTCATGGTCTTTCTATTCTGGCACTGGCAATAGAGTCCAGCTTAGAGATGAAGGACGACACACAGGGAGGATGTGCTGAGGTCCGTCACCACATCTGCAACCACATGTGTCTACAGGCCTCTCTCTGGGTAGGTCCTGCCACAGCAGAGCTCATCTGAAGTGCGCCCCATCCACAGTATGAAAACTCCTGGGAACAGAGAGGTGCATGCTCATGCCATATGCCCAGGATGGAAAGTGTGCAAGAGTAGAGTTGGTGCCATGTGCATTACTGAGGGATGTTCTTCTGTCTCTGTCTTGGGTGCATCATCACCATGGCCTCATGATAGCACTGCACACAGCAGGCACCAGCCCCAAGACTCCCAATCCAAACTTTATGGACATCCTATGACTGTCCACTACCTGATGGTTATACGCTGGGTGACTGGTGGGAAAATGGACCTTTTCATGTTTTTCCGCTGTGATCCTCTAACGACCCTATGCCCAGTCTTGAAGAAAACAGGGGCCAAATAGAAAGGGTAATTCACCTGTGGGCCAGCACTTCATAGCTCAGGGAATCACATCCAGAATAGAAGCTTCTGAATTCAAACCCAAACAAAGGAAATCTCAGTGCCTGCTGCACCAGTGCAGGGAGCCAGCAGGGGGCAGCAGAGAGTCACCCTCAGCAGATTAAAGCCTCCCTGCAGCTTGTGACATGGGGAGAGTAGTCACCAGGAGCTAACACCTGAGTGAACAGGGGTCATTTTTCTACAGTGTCTCTCTTGGTAATCATGTTCTCATTACAGACTCCATGGCCCCTGAGCTGAGGGTTGTAGAAATTGTCTTGCTTTTCTGGCTCTAAATTCTGATAATTCTGTTCCTTTACACACAGCCCAATCTTGCTAAAGTGGCCTCACTGTCCAGGCCCTGGGTGAGTGCCTGGACACAGCAGGTGTCTGATAAACTTATTTTGACTTGATTACAAAAGAGGACAGCTTGTTACTTAATACCTCACCTCATCAACAGAACACAATTAGCGTGAACTCACAGAGGTTCTGCTCTTAAGAGCCCTTTCCAGGCCTCACTCTCATGCAGCATTTCTGGAAACTGTGATCTTTATGTGACATGAGTACACACGGAAGATACTGAGGCACAGTCCCTGTACCTGTCCCAGTAGCTCAAAAAAGAAGAAATGACAGGCCTCAAAATTTCTAGGTGGGCAAGTGAGGGATTTTATGCAGGATCTGCTTCTCAGAAGCTGTGAGGACAGGGGGAGGATCGGGACCTATCTAAGACTGAGAATGTCACCTGTTGAACAAGATCAGAACACACAGGCTTCCACGGAATCTGCTGTAGAAGGGCCTGTCCAGGGAGAGGCCAGGACAGAGTTTTGGGGGAGATTCAAACAGACCGTGAGACCAGCAGAGAAGGAGGATCCCTGAGGTGAGGGTGGTTTCTCTAGAAAATACCCCTCCACTCCCTGGTCTGGGGTTGAAACCACAAAACTCCCCAAACAGCAGCCTGGGCCTTGGCTGATTTGCATAAGCAGCTGATCTCTCTAGCAATGGGATAAAACAGGCCTGGGGGGGTATCCTGCCTAGTCTCAGGCTAGGGAACAGGATCAGGGACTCCACCATGGCCTGGACTCCTCTCCTCCTGGGCCTCCTGGCTCACTTAACAGGTGCTGAGCTAGATTCACTGCATCCCAGCTTCAGGGCTCTGGGACAAGACTGGTTCTGACTCTGAGCTCAGCAGGGCTACCTGTTGGGGCAGGGAGCTCATGATCTGCTGAGGATGGGGAGCTGATTTGGGTAGACTCCCACTGTACTCACTTATTGCTGTGAGCCTGAGGGGTTGTGCCTGCCAAGAAAAGAGGGAGTTCATTCATTGTCCAAAATGGCATATCTAAGCAGGCTTATGGGAAGCAGCAGATGACAATGGGAAGGGGCATCCATGGGGACACATTAGCCATCGGGTCTCGACCAGGCCAGGCAAGAGGAGGTGCTCTGGGAATGGGTCCTAAATATTAAACCCCATCTACTTTTCTCCCTTGCAGGCTCTGTGGTCTCCTACAAGCTGACTCAGCCACCCTCAGTGTCGGTGTCTCTGGGAGAGACGGCCAGGATGACGTGTCAGGGAGACAACATTGGAAGCAAAAGTGCTTACTGGTACCAGCAGAAGCCAGGCCAGGCCCCTGAGCTGGTCATTTATGAGGATAGCAAGCGGCCCTCAGGATCCCTGACCGGTTCTCTGGCTCCAACTCAGGGAACATGGCCACCCTGACCATCAGCGGGGACCCAGGCGAGGACGAGGCTGACTATTACTGTCAGGTGTGGGACAGTGGTTTAGGGCCACAATGACACAGGGCCATGGGGAAGTGAGACAAAAACTCTCCCTGTCGACATCACAGTCTCCTCTAGCCCTGCGCAGATGGAGAAACGGCCATGAGCAGATCACACCTGGTCACATATCTGAGATCCCTTGGGTCCCCGCCTCTCCAGGCAGAATCAGCACCGTGCAGGTCAGGAGGGTGAGACTGGGAGGATAAGGATAGAAAAACTAGAAAGGAGCACCCCAAGATCAGTAACCTTGTTCTCACATGAGCTACAGGTGGGGATGAAGGTATTAATATATCCATTAACCCAGCTATAGGAACTGAGATCCTTAGGCACCCTGGCCTAGATCACAAAGCACAAACCCTAAGCAGGTATCAGACTGCTGTAGGGCATGTCAGGAGCACACAACCTGAAGGTGAAGATGTGGAGTTGAGGTCATTGTAGACTCTTTGGTACTTTCAAATACTACAAAGTTATTAAAAATCAACAGCAAACAAACCAGTCCACAAAGGAGTGAGCCCCCCCAAAGAGAAGACTATATCAGTGCAGTCTCTGCACTGGTACAGGGCAGCATCCACCTGTGCCTATGCAGCTGCTTCTTCTCACCTACTCTCTCTCTCCACAGGCAGCAGTCTTCCTGCATGCCCGTGACCTGTACAGGCTGGACTCCTTTTCACTGACCTCCCTCAGCAGAGGCAGCTCTCCTCAAGGGCACTTGCTTGTGACCATGCAGGCCTCTCTGTTAGCAAACCCACCTCTTTAGGGCTGCCTTGCTGCCCACTTGTGTGTATAAATGTGCCCGTTTTGTTCTCTCCCTTTTATTTTATTTATTTTCATATATAAACATTTTTTAAAAAGATTTATTTATTTATACAAGAACTGGGTACAGGCCAGATACATGGGAGGTGAGAGGATTCATCAGAGACAGAGCAGGGAACAGAACAGGCAGACTGATGAAATACACTGCTGAGAGGAGCAGCAGGCGAGACAGGAGAGAGGTCTGCTGAGCCATGTGGGACCCTCGCCGGCTGGCCGGGATTGAACTGGCACTGCAGAGGCTGCAGTCAGCTTCACAGTGCAGCACTCAACCACCTAAACCACTAGGGAGGCCGCTCTCTCCTTTTATAATAACATGTAACTAATGATTCTGTGTCTAGCAAACACATAGGGACGTGAACCATGTGCCAATGAAGGGGAGCTCTGGTGAAAACTTTCCAGAGTAAACCAAGGATCCCCTCTCCAAACCCAACAACTCCAAAATGACGTCAACACAGGACAGGCTGCCATGTGCTTCTTGCCCACAGCAGTTGTGATGGATTGCGGGCCCAGAAGGTACAGAGAAGAGAAAGTGCAGAGAGAGCCCTGAGCTGTGCATGATTCCAAGAGCACTGGGGAGCACAGGTATGTGTGGAGGATCAGGATGGGCTAGAGGAATGGCTCTCTGAGGCACAGAGGGAGCTCCCTCACACTCACACACACACACACACACACACAAACACACACTCACACACATGCAAACACACACACACATATACAAACACAAACACACCCCATCACAGATGCTTTGGACCAGTCTAGAGAGGAAGCTCCTATTAAGGCATCAGGTTCCTACCCAGGAGAGCTTTGTCTCAGTGGTGGAAAATGAGTCCAAACTTGCAGCCATCCCTGGGCCTTCTAGAAAGTATAAAAGGAAGTTGAGCAAAGATTGGGCTGTTCCCAGTCATTTTACAGAATAGAGATATTTAAAATGCTTAGAAATGAACACAGACCTCCAGTCCCACACACGGACTCATTCACCAAACCTGGCATCAATCAAAACTTTCCTGGAGAGAATTAAGAAAAATAGGTTCTAATTAATAAGAAAAATATTAGTGATCCTGAACTGGCCTTGAAATCTCCTAGCTGTTCTAATTTGCAGATAAGGAAACTAAATAAATGATTATGATTCCCATCTGATCCTGAGAGTAGGGACGTAAAAAATATTCAGGCATATTCTGCAAATGAGCACAATAGAATGTGAGTGTCTAGTCCATCATTTCCAAAACTCAGTAAACAACAAGCATAATAAATGCCTCTAGAGAACAACAGCATTCTTTAGAACAGTGGAAAAGACAATGTTAAAAAAGTCTTCAGAGCTAAGTGACATTATGGAAGTGGGACAGCAATGAGGATGAATCAGAGATCTCATGAGAAGAAATTGCAGGTGAGTGGACAGTGATTAACATCTCTAAGATGAAAAGGAAGAAAAATTCTAAATGTTCACCAAGTTGTTTTGTTTTCCATAATGAAAGGACATAATGAAAGTGTTTCTTCATAGGGCCTCCCTGGTGGCGCAGCGGTTGAGCGCTGGTTGCGAAGCTGCCCGCAGCCTCTGCAGCGCCGGTTCGATCCCGGCTGCTCCACAGCACTGGAGAGGGTCCCACATGGCGCGCGGACCTCTCCTGCCGCCCGCTGCTCCCCTCAGCAGTGTACTTCGGTCCTTCTGCCTGCTCTGCTCCCCACTCTGGCTCTGGTGAATTTCTCTCACCCTTCCGTGCTTCTGACTGTACCCAGTGTTTGTATAAATCAATCAATCAATCAATCTTGTATAAATAATAAAAAAAAAAAAAAGAAAGTGTTTCTTCATAGCAGAGCAATAACACAGAAAACAGTAGTGAACCTCCTCAGGCAGAATTAATAATATCAGGGTCCTTCCTTGTGGCACAAGGGATTAAGGCACAACACTATGAAGCTCTCTCCATCGCTGCAGCACGAGTTCGATCCCCAGCCAGGTAGGTGACACACATGCACAGCAGACCTCTCCTGGCTTACCTGCTGCTCCCTCAGCAGTGTATTTCAGTTGATCTGCCTGTTCTGCTCCCCACTCCTGTCTCTTATGAATCCTCTCCACCCCCAGACCTCTGGCCTGTATCCCCAGTTCTTGTATGCATAAATAAATAAATCTTATAAAGAATAATACCAGAGAGAATCTTAATCTTCAAGAAGGAATGAAAAGTATCAGAAGTGTAACTGCAGACACAAGATGCTAATATTGAAATCTATTGAAAAGAACATCCTCTCTCAAACAAAATGCACTGACCATGTCGGGTGGAATTTATAAAGCTGGTAAAAGTAAACCGTTTGAAATTGAAGCAAAATGAATGAAAAGAAGTGATGGCAACCTGTTCAAGGGTCTAATACTCTGATGTGACATGTTGTAGTATCGCCTAATTTAAATTGTGAATTACAATAAGATTGTTACAAGTTACAGTTAGTAAGCAAAGTAAAGGGGAGTAGATAAAGTGGAATCATAATACTATCCAAGCAAAAAAGATGCAGATAAATGAAAAAGCAAAAAAAAAGAAAAAGATGGGAAAATGAAATACCATTGAATATTTTAAATAATATTATGGACCCACAACAGGCCCCTTCTGGCCAGCAGTCCAAGCCCAGAGGGGGAGCGGGCACCCAAGACGGGTAGCAGACCAGGCGCTCAGGGGAGTGCATACCTGCATCTCCTTTTTAGAACAGGGTCCTTTCTTCAATAAGACTGCTTGAAATCAGCAGAAGGTTCCCAGCAAGCCAGTGGGGAAGGTTCCCTGCACAGTCAGAGGTGAGCTGAAGGCCCCCACAAGCCTGGTTCCCCCTGGCAGGAAGTTAGAGCCCAGAGGGGGATCCAGTTTTTTTGGAACCAGAGTGCAATCCAGCTGCCCTACTTCTAGGGAAGTTTGTGGGACTCAAGACACACCTTTGTAATTACACAGAAGGAGGAAATATTCTGTGACAGAGACCATTACATACTCAAAGTACACTGCCTCACTAGCCTTCTGGCATAACAGATTTGACACTTTTGGACCACCAGTTTCCAAAACCCACAAAGAGCACACCAAAAAGATGCGGCCAGTACAGCGGCACAGTGTCCCAACGCATACGGCCAATTAGAAGACAGATTGCAGGGAGAAGAAAATCTACATGCAACCTAGCAACTCCTCAGGAGAAAGACACACACACAAAAGAAAAAACACACCCACCAGATGGCACGACAGTGACTTGGAAGAATTTCTGAGGCTTCCAGGAAGAGAATTTAAAAATTGCTGTGATTAAAACTGACAGAAGTTTAAAGAAAACAATGATAAGGGAAAAATAATCAATGATCAGAGAATGAAATTGAGTCTCTAAAAAGGGAAGTAAAAGAAATGCAGGAGATCAAAGAATTAATGGAGATGCTAAAGAACTCTGGGAAAAGCAATGAAAGCAGAATAGATGAAATGGAAGAATGAATAAGTACTCTTGAAGACACAGAAATAAAAGAACCAAAACAGAAAGGAAAAGGAAGTACAATGGATAAAGACCAAAGAAAGACTTCGGGAACTATCTGACTCCATGTGGAAAGGAAATATAAGTTACAGGAATCCTAGAAGAGAGGAGAGAGATGTAGGAACAGAGAAAATATTCAAGAAATAATTGAAGAGAACTTCCCAAACATGAAGGAGCTGAAAATAGACATACAAGAAGCAAGAACACCAAACTTCCATGATGAAAGGAAAAATACAGCAAAACACATAATAGTAAAGCTCCAGAATCCAAGACAGGAAAAATAATGAAGCTGACAAGAGGGAAGAAACAATAACATTCAAAGGAAAAAATCAGATTGACATTAGACTTCTCTGAAGAAACACTATGGGCAAGGAGCATAGAGGGACATAGACAACAGACTCCAGACAACAAATGCCAACTAAGAATATTCTATCCGCAAAGCTTTCCTTTCTCTATGAAGAAGGAATAATGACCTTCCCAGACAAACAGAAACTCTGGAATTTCATTATGACTAACCCCCACTCCAAAAAATACTACAAGGACTCCTAAAACCAGACCAACAGAGAGATGAATAACAACAAAAGAAGGCCCC
>NW_023601000.1:0-24185 GCF_014898055.3 Talpa occidentalis | reverse complement strand
TGAATAAAAAAGAACAAAATAAAAACTTTTAAAATGATTTTTTTTTCTTCAAAGGACTTCTATAATCCTCTTTTTTAAGAGTTGCCCTATAACATTTATCACATTCAACCTGGAATAGTTGATAATTTGGTAATGTCTGATATGTTCCTTTGATGTGACTGCAGGCACATGATTTTTGCATCTTCCTGTAATCCTTATATCTACCTATAATCCTTTGCACTGGATTCTGTATACAATTGGGTGCATTTTAACGAAATGGGGGATTGCAAAAGGGAATTTAGCTATCTGTGACTTCTCATAATTACTCAACAGACAGAAGGTACTAAAAAAAAAAAAACAGCTGCATGCACTAGACTTGGGCACAAGTCGCTTTACTAACTTGTAACACAGTTTATGAATACCTACTACATATGCAGATTGCTCTACTTGATGGGAAGGTAATAATGATGAAGACACTGAGTATCTGTTGTTAAGGAGCTTATAGCCAAAAATAAAGAAAAATAATGCTAGAAGTGTAACAATAAACTTAGGAAGGAAAATTTATTGTATTTTTCCAAGTATGAGGGAGGTAAATAAGTAACACTTTATATGTTTGGATCATATACAGAAGGCATAGGAGATAGGAGTTCTCAAAGCAGGCAATTGATGGAACCCGCTTTCAGACACAGAAAAATGGTTATGTGTTAAAAAAATAGAAAATTTATTTAATTTTTAACATTTTTCATTTTTTAAACAATTCACTTTGCTCCCCTCCCTGTTCCATTCTCTCCTTTCTACTCCCCCTCTTAATGCCTCAGATCTACGGTCACCTTTCAAGGGTCATTAATACAATTTGTCTTTGTCTGCCTTGTTTTGTTTCTCTAGATTCCAAATATAAGTGTAATTTATCTTTCTCCTTCTGGCTTACTTCATAGAATAACCCCTTTCAGGACCTCCCTGATGGCTCAGAGGTTATGCTCACCGCTATCACCACCATTGCCTGAGTTCCATCCCTGGCCTGGGAGCTACCCACATGGTGCAGGAGACCTCTCCTGCCTCACAGCTGTTACCCTCAACAGTGTATTTCAGTAGATCTGCCTGTTCTGCTCCCCACTCTGTCTATGACAAATCCTCTTGCCCCTCCACACCTCTGGCATACACCCTAGTTCTTGTATGCATAAATAAATTAAACTATAAAAAAAAAACTTTCACTTTGATACATGTTGTTGCATATGGCATGAGTTTATCTTTTTGATCAACGAGTAATATTCCATTGTGTATATGTTGCACATCTTTTTTATGTATTTTTTTACATCATTCTTCATTTTTGTACAATGTATGCTTTCGCATCTCCTTGATCCACTCATCTGTTTTGGATCATTTATGTTGTTTCCATATCTTGGCTACTGTAAATAGTGCTGTTATAAACATTAAAGAGCAGGTTTCCTTTTGAATTACTGTTACCATGTTCTTACGATAGATACCTTGGAGTATTCCTGGGTCCATGGTAGATCCATTTTTAGTGTTTTGAGGAATCCTTGGAGTGGAATTCCGGGTCACATGGTAGATCCATTTTAGTGTTTTGAGGAATATCCACACTTCTTTCAATAGTGGCTAGAGCAGTCCATATTTCCACCAACAGAGTAATATGGCTCCCTTTTCTCCACAACCATGCCAGCACTTCTTCTTTCTGTTTTGTTGTTGTTGTTGTTTGATAAGAGCCATTTTCACAGGTATGAGGTGGAATCTCGTTTCTACTTGCATTTCTCTGATGATAACTGACGATGGGCATTTTTCCTTGTATCTGTTAGCCATTGTATGTCTTGTTTGGAAAAGTGCCTGTTTTGTTCTTCTGTTCATTTTTGACTGGGTTTTCTTTTCTTTTTTTTTTTTTCTTTTTTTGCTTAGTTGCATTAGCTCTTTGTAGATCTTTGATATCAATCCCTTATCAGATGTATGGTGCATAAATATTTTTTCCCATTTAGCAGGGTGTTTCTTTACTTTAGTCACTGTCTCTTTCACACACAGAAGCTTTTAGTTGGATATAGTCCCAGTTATGTATTTTCTCCTTCGTTTTCCTTGCTGCTGGATTTGAGTCTGCAAAGATATTTCTGAAGTTTATGTCATGGAATGTTTTGCTTATGAGTTCTTCTATGTATTTTATGATTTCTGGTCTTATATTCTAGTCTTTTATCCATCCTGAGTTGATTTTCATGTATGGTGTGAGATAATGGTCTAGTTTTATTATTCTGGATGTGGGAGTGTAATATTCTCAGCACCATTTATTAAAGAGGCTTTCCTTGTTCCAGTGTATATACTTTACTCATTTGTCATATATTAGTTGTCCATAAATATGTGGTTTTATTTCTGGGTTCTCTCAAATCTATTCTATTTGTCTTCCCATTTTGTTCCAGTACTATACCATTTTAATCATTATGGCTTTTATATCATAGTTTGAAGTCCAAAAGTATGATACCTCCATTTTTCCTGTTTAGTCAGATGTGGCTTGGTTTTTTTGTGTTCCGTATGAATTTCCATAATCTTTGTTCTTTATCTTTGAAGAATGCTATTTGGATTTTTTTTAATTTTATTTTTGGGAGAGTTTTGATTACTTCTTCAATTTTCTTGCTTGTGATTGGTTTGTTTGGGTTTTCTATTTCATCCCTATTCAGTCTTGGATAATTGTATAATTTGAATAATCTGTCCATTTAATCTAGGTTGTTAAATTTATCTGCATATAAAGGCTTACAGTAACCTCATTATCCTCTGAATGTCTGCAGTGTCTGTTGTAACTTCTCCTTCATTGTTGATCCTATTTGAGTTGTCTCCCTGTTTATTTTTAGTGAGCCTAGCTAAAGTTTGTCAATTTTTTTTTTTTTTGAAGAACCAAGCTTGTCTTCGTTGTCTATTTGAACTCTACTTTTGATTTCTATTTCATTTATTTCTGCTCTAATGTTTGTTATTTCCTTTCTTCTGCTTGCTTTTGGATTTTCTTGTTCTTTTTCTAGTTCTTTGAAATGAGAAACAGGTTGTTTTGGTTGGTTTCTTTCTAGTTTTTTAATGTAGGCCTGTATGAACATTCCCCTCTTACAATTACTTTTGTTGTGCCCCATATATTCTGGAAGTTTGTGTCCTCAATATCATTTCCCTTGAGGCATTTTTTGAGTTCGTCTTTGATATCCTCATTAACCCTATGGTAATTATGTAGTATATTGTTTGTTCTCAAGTATTAAAGTATTTCCTTGTTTTCTTTTTATAGTTGATCTATAG
Organism: Talpa occidentalis; assembly: GCF_014898055.3. Lineage (NCBI taxonomy): Eukaryota > Metazoa > Chordata > Mammalia > Eulipotyphla > Talpidae > Talpa > Talpa occidentalis. The sequence continues at coordinate 20,936 of NW_023601000.1, read as the reverse complement.
TTTGGTAACTGTGGTCAGAGAAGATACTTGATATAATTTCTATCTTCATGAATTGTTGATGTTTGCCTTGTGAGCCAGGATGTGCTCAATCCTGGAGAATAACCCATGTGCACTTGATAAAAAATGTATATTCACATTCTTTTGGGTGAGTGCCCTGTAAATGTCTCTTAGACCAATTTGATCTAGTTCTTTGTTTACAGCAAATATGCCCTTGTTTACTTTCTGTCTCGTTAAAAAACAGAAAATTTAAGTGATATAGAATGGGAGAAACTGAATATACTGAATGGATAAAAGTAAAGCTCCACTTAAATTTAGCTTACAAAATGGTTTTTGTACAGTTAAAATGTCCAATATAGCATCTATAAATATTTCATCATTAATCTAATTGTCTATATATATATATTAAAGATCATTTTCATATTATAGTATAATATTTCTTAAAGTGGCTAAGAAAAATATTAGGTCATATTTCTGGATATTCAAAAACAATCTTGATTAAATGAGCTATGGCCCTCTCTTTCTTCCACCTTCACTTCCACAAAACATTGTGCCCTGTGTGATTTTATTTTCATGTGTTACCCATACCTGTTGTTTTGATAAACTAAAATGTCCAATAATACCCATCATATTTTACTCTTCAAGAAAGAATGTTTTCATTGATAAAGAACTCCAAAGGGTATTACTCAGTGGTCAATGCAAGAAAGTAGCGTAATAGTCACAAATGATCAGGGTAAAATTAAATTGTTAAAGCAGATATACTATTTCAGCAATGCACTCTTTTTTGTCTTCTGAGAAAACAACATAATTGTTTACAACTATTCATAAAGAAAGATATTGATAAATAGAGATGGTGTTGAGCCATTTCCAGGAGGGGAAATAGAACAATCTTTATGCAAAATAAAAAAAAAAAATCTCAAAATGAATTTAGATTAAGGGGTGAAAACGCACACATACATACTTGAACACACAATGGGGCGGAAATATTATTGTATCCCCTGGTCTGAATTCTCCAGCATTTTTTAAGCCACGTTTAGCTGTCAATTGAACTAACTCCCTCACCTAAAAATTTGCAAATCTAATTGACTGAAATGGACAACACTCATATGGATACATTGTACATGAGGTTGAAGATCCATGTCTTCATATTGTTTATAATCACCTATCTTGTCAACATTCCTTGGCATACCTGGAGGCCAGCTCAATTGTTAATAATATGATTTTCTTTTGTAAACTGCTATATTCCCCCTCATGTACAGCCCCCTTAGTGCAGAGCAATATAGAGGAAAGAATGAGGGAAGAGAGGAAAAAAAACAGTAATAATAAATAAAAATAGTAGGCAACTATAAATCACAGACATTCTGCAAGTAAAAAGGTGGCAGAGGGATCAAAACAGGAGGGAAAAGCACAAGGAACTATGGTGATGGAGCACAGGTGAATTGGTGGTGGGAATTTTATGTGGACTACACCTGAGAAGAGAAAGCATACTAAGTACAAAAATGAACAATGATGCGGGGCCTCCGGGGAGGCACAAAGGGTTAAGAACAACCTACAAAGCTATCCTGTCTCTGGTGAATCCTCTTACCCCCCACACCTCTGCCCTATACCCCAGTTTTTGTATGTATAAATAAATCTTTCAAAATTAACAATGGGCCTCCCCTGGTGGTACAGGCTGTTGAGTGGGCCACCCCCGGCCAGCCAGTGAGGGTCCCACATGGTACGGCAGACCTCTCCTCTCTAGCCTGCTGCTCCCCTCAGCAGTGTATTTCATCAGTCTGCATGTTCTGTTCCCCACCCTGTCTCTGGTGAATCCTCTCACCCTCCCGCGCATCTGGCCTGTACCCCAGTTCTTGTATAAATAAATAAATAAATCTTTTTAAAAAATGAACAATGATGCAATACACACATACATTTTTATACACACACACACAGAGAAAAAAATTAATGAATAGAATTTCTGAACAAGAACTCTGAAATCCTCTGGAAGGTGCCATACAATATAGCAGAAGGTCATGTTGCCAGGTAATGTGTCATTTTCATTCATCTGACTTGCTATTTTATGAATGTTAAAATATAGTGTATTTTTTTAAGTATTTTTGGCACTGTAGAACGTATACAACATGTTTTGTTATTTAAGAGCATAATATTGTTATAATACGTGAATTTAATGATTCACTGCAATTTTAAATTATGATTTTACTTTTATAAAAACACCGAAAATTTATACTTGGTTAGTAGTAAATGTGGAAATTTAACTTAAAATATTTAAACCACAAATATTTTGTCATAGTTCATTTAAAACTGATGCTACAAACCCCTGACACATTATGTATATCTTCAGTGCACTGATATTTTCAGAACACTTGAATATTTTCCTTATGATGATGTGCAATAAAGCTACCTTTATTTTCTATATAATTATCATTAATGCTTCTAACTTTTAGAATGAGACATATCTAGATTTAAATATTTAAAACTAGGTTTTGCTACTTATTGGACAAGTTATCTTACATCTTGCAGTGAACAACTGTATTGTTCTTATAAGCCTCAGTTTCCAAATCTGTACAGTGGTCATGACAACTACCCTACAAGGTTACCAAAAAAATAGTAAAAAGTCAGTCACATTAAAAGATTTCAATGTGTGTATATCCCTCAGTGCAGGACCCTATGTGCAAGAGTATCAGGAAACACTGGACTTCACATCGTTAGCACCATCATTTACTTTAACTTTTCAGAGTTTATAGTGCTTCATTCATAAATGCCAGAATTTGGAAGGATCCAGATGTCCTTCAGTAGGTGGTAAATGTATAAATAAACTGTGACATATCAAGACAATGGAGACAATGGAACATCATTCAACACCAAAAGAAAGCTATGGAAGTACATGGAAGATACCTGCTTTTATTTTTGTTCACATTTATATTTGTTGATAATATTGATTTATAGCACAATGTATGTCCTAGGGATATAGGTTTACACCTATTCAGTTGTATGTTATTTTACTACACCCATCACAAAATCCCCAGTAATCCTCCATTGAGTCTCCCTTACCCTTTTGCTCCTACCCCACCACATCCCATTTCTGGTAGCCTTAGTCATAGTCAAATGTGATCTTCCTCCTCCTGTTCTCATCCTTCCCCTATTTTTTCTCTTCTCCCTTCCCTTCTGAATACTTCTGATCTATGGTCAGCTTTCAAGGTTTGTCTGAGCATTTGTTTGGCTTCTCTCTATTTCACATATAAGTGAAAGCATCTGATATTTATCTTTCTCCTTCTGACTTCTCTCACCTAGCATATTCCCTCCTAGGTCCATCCATGTTGCCACAAATGACATGAGTTTATCTTTTTTGATCACTGAGTATTATTCCATTGTGTACATATAACACATCTTCTTGACCCATTCATCTGTTTGGAGGCATTTAAGTTTCCATATCCTGGCTATTGTAAATAGTGCTGCAATAAATATAGGAGTGCAGGTTTCCTTTCAAATTAGTTTTTGTATTATTTTAGTAGATACTTCACAGTTTTTAGGAAATGAAACAAACTATTTTCTCAGTATTTATTATCTAATGCAACTGTACAGTAAAGTACAATATTTTCAGAAAATCATTTACTCTTCTGGACTCAAGTGCCTTTTGGGGAACTACTGTGAAATGAGTATATTTTTAAAGTTGTGCAACAGTTAAAATGACCATCAGACCAATACGTCTAAGTCATTGCACTATTGTAGGTCTACAAGGATTCATGATTTATGGGTTCTTCTCTAATAGTATTGTTCCTGCAGGAAAAGGAGAGTTGTTTAAAACACAAAGTACGATATAGTGAAATAAGTCACCAATGGTGAACTGCTTTCAGAACAAATCGTCTCAATACCACACTGTGAAGAAAGTGATTTAACCAAGTTTTTAAACTCATTCCTATAAGGTAACTTAGAAGAACACATGCTGTTCCCAAGACCCAAAACAATGAAGTAAGAAGCTAATCACAAGCCAAGCCACCAAGTACACAAGCTATAAAGCTGTCCAACAGCTGGATATAGACATAGAACTATTTTTACTATAAAAATGAGTAATTGTTCATGGCCGTGATAAATATTTAACTCACGGTAATAAATAAATTTTAACACTTGTTTCCATAAAATATCAAGCATTATTTTCAATTCTCTATTAAGAGTGAAGCCAGGGCCTCCCCGGTGGTGCAGTGGTTGAGCGCTGGGTTGTGAAGCTGCCCGCAGCCTCTGCAGCATCGTTTCGATCCCGGCCACCAGGTGAGGGTCCACATGGCGCGCAGACCTCTCCTGCCACCCACTGCTCCCCTCAGCAGTGTACTTCAGTCTGTCTGCTCTGCTCCCCGCTCTGGCTCTTTGAATTCTCTCACCCTCCCGCACTTCTGACTGTACCCAGTGTGTGTATAAATAAATAAATAAATGAATAAATAAATAAATAAATAAATCTTAAAAAAAAAAAGAGTGAAGCAAATATATTGATTCTAGCAGGAAGTTAGTGAACAGATTTCATGGACAAAAGTATCATTCTAGAGATAAATTGGTACCTCCCTCAAGCCAGAATGAACTACTATCCATACACAAATGTATAGTCTCTTTTGCAAATGCTATCCTTGTCATTGATGCCTTTCATTTAGAATAAGGCTAAAAAACAAGAAGAGTTAGTCCATTCCAGATGAGGTGTTATATAGAATACTTTGGTTGGATAGTGATCACTGAGTTGTCAACTCAAATGTGATGGAGTAGGGGCAACCAACAGATTTAACAGGCATAAAATTTGTAAGTATATAAGTACCCCAATAAAACATGCTCTAAAGTCTCCCACCCAAAAACTTAAGTTACAAATACTTCAAATGGAAATACATGTAACGTTCACCTAAAGTAAACTTTATTTTATATGTGTGTAGTTTAATGGTTTTTATTGCAATATTAAAACTCACACACCAATTGCCTAATGTGTTAATACCAATTAATGCATCTATTTCCAAATGCAAATTTCCTTAACTCAAAATCCTTACTTTTATAATTTTTCTTCTGTATACATATCCAGTAATTTTTTGTACATTTGGGTTCAAAATATACACATTGCACAAATTTCAACTTATTTTTGTTTGGATTAAATAATATTCTATACCAAATATTGCTGATATGAAATAATAAGAAAATGACTATTCAAACATTAGGAGAGATATATATATATATATATATATGAGGTATATGTGATAGAATAAAAATTTTTAAGTGAAGTTATAGTAATGGTAAAAAAAAAAAAAAAGAAGTAACTATAAAACAAGGACAGTGAAACAGGATGGAACTGATGGATAGGCCTAAGTCATGGATAGTTTTTGCCTTGAAAGGATCCAAAATGTTTAAGTCAATAATTTGAGCTGCACACTCATAATTTAAATAGAGTTAAAATAGAACAAATGTGGGGTTGGAGGGCATGCTGTATACAATGATTTCATAAAATTTCATATTTGATGGAAAGGCAGAGTCTAGGGAACTTTGTAAGCTGGCTGGATCTGTAGATCCATGAATATATATGTAGACCTATATGGATCTGTAGATCCATGAATATATATGATTAGTTAGATAAGAAAACAAAATACCACAAAAGAAAGTGTGTGGACTGTGGCAGGTGTCTGTCATTTTAATTATATTAGGTTATCTATAATGATTATAAATTAAGGATGTTTATAGTTTCATGATCTGTCTCTGCCACCAATCTTGATTTTTTTAATTTAAATTTATTTTTATATTCCCCATACAATTAAAACCCCTTATTTTTACCCCAAGTCCTCTTTTCCCTGTCCCATCCCCCATAGAGTGTCTCTTGTTCATAGTTATTTGTTGATTTTGATATTTTCTTTCTATAGTTATTCTTTTTCCTGGTCCTTTATTTAAGTTTTCTAGATTCCTGCTATGAGTGAGACCATCCGGTATTTTTCTTTTTCTTTCTGGCTTATTTTGCTGAGCATGATCCCTTCCAGCAATCTTGCTTTTTTAACTAATAGTTTCAAGCTTTCCATTACAGATTTTTCTATGGAAGAGAGATAACTGAACTTCAAATGCTAATTCATTCTCAGTAAATTAACCAATGCCTTATATTGGAATAATTACTGTACTCTGAAGGTGGTGTGAATCAAGTCCCAAATCAGTGACTTTGGAGAAACAACTTATCAACTCTGATTTCCTATTCTTATCGGTAATATGAGAATGCACCCAGAACAAAAGGTGAATTCTACCATTTCTAAAATTGGCTAAAATTTGGCTAAGATACAGAAAATTCATGCATGCAGTAAATTTCATTTATTTCCTTGGATAAGCTTAAGTAACGCAACAGGTTTTCAAGGCAAGACTGAATAAAGGAATCATTATATGATCTGTGTAGCAAAGTATGTTTTCTCTATATCAGATTTACATTATTTTAGGTAACATATATATGGCTCATGTGTATCTTAGATTACCCCCTACGTTTAAAGGGGATATATCCCCCACTCTTTCCTTATATGATGGTTTAGAAAAACAAATTAAAATGGCCTTATAAAAGTATTAAGAATATATTTCATCCTAAGCAGTCTTAGGTAAGTATAGTGTGAGCTAGAAATTCAACATAGAAAAAATAATATTATGAAAGACACAAAAACTTATAAAACATGGGAAATATTATTAATATTGTGATATTAGGCAATATGACCATGATCTGTAGATTAGTGAAATCACTATCTTTAATTAGAAAAATAAAAGTTGTGCAGCTCCCTAGTGGCCTAGGGGTTGTCTCAGTGCTATCCCTGCTATTACCTGATTTAGATCCCGGTCAGAGAACACAGCAGACATATAGCACATATAGCACATCCCACATATAGCACAGCAGACCTCTCCTGTCTTTCCCACTGCTCCCCTCAACAGTGTATTTCACTAAAACTGCCTCTTCTGCTCCCACTCTGGAATCCTCTCACTCCCACACCTATTGCCTACACCTGGATCTTGTATGCAAATATAATATTTTTTTAAATCTTTAAATAAAAGAAAAAGAAAAGTGTTTTTCCCCATTATTAGACTCTGTGGACATCAACAAAAATATAAAAGTGTTTACAAATATTAATCATTAGCATTATTAATAATTTAATGCTGACAGAATGATTTTCAACTGTTAGCTATAATTAAATATACATTTTTGAAGACTATAAAAGTTGGGGAATTATTAATATTTACAAGTAAGAAACATGCAATCAAAGGAAGCACTAAAATATTTTCTGGAAATCAAATGGAAAACATCGTGTTCCACACCGAGTCATTTCATTTTATGACTACAGCAAACAAATTTTTCAGTCATGGTCTAAAGTAGAAAAGTAGTTGTAAAACACTAGTTCTTTGTTTATGATCTAGAAATTAACTACATATTCCCCTTAGTAATTAAGCAAAGAACAGTCATTTAAATCACTCTTAAAAACATGACTTTATTTTAGATGCAGGATGAGTAAAATGCATGAATGTCAATCCATGTCTACACTATCTGTCTGTTAATAGAAGTGGCTACATACAGTGATTATAAACCAAATCATATGCAGTCTCTGGCATGTCTTCATAAGAGATAGGAAAATGCTTGATGAATTTTCCTTTTTAGCTCTATTTTCTCCTTCTAGCTGTCCTTGTCCCTCCACATGTTTTCTACTTCTCTTCCCCAATCCATTTTCTCCCTAGAGGTTCACATGCCATTGCAACATTGCTCAGGAGATGAATCCATTTTCTTTCTGCTAACTCTTCTTCCTGGGAAGATGGAGAATCTCCTCATTGATTTTGACTGGAGATTTTTTTTTTTTTAAGTAGAACAGACTTCTGACCTTTCAAATGATCAGATTAGGATGGTTATTTTCACATTATTAAGTAATCAAGAAACAAATGCATTAGGAAAGAGTTTGGTTCACAGGCAGCCTGTCAGCTTCTAAAAAAATTATTTTGCACTGACAGCTAACCCATATTCCATTTCTTCCTTTGCCTACGAACCACATGGGAAGCTAAAATGCATTTTAACATTGCATTTTGCCTAAAGGCTATCAGTAAAATTTAATTTTCTTACTGCATTGATTTTTCCATTATAAGTTGTAACAGTCTAATGATATCTCATAAGAATTTTTAGTATTGAGGAAAAGGATGTGAATGATTTACCCATGATAACTGCTTGAAACATATCGTAATTTTGAAACAAATCTTCTAGATCTTTTTGAAGGGGAGCTGTTTAAAACTCATAGTGCTTAGATAGTGATTTTAATTCACAGATTATAAATTTGACTATGTAACCCACTCCTTGAAAATATATTCCCAACATTTGAAATCAAAACATGTTATTGTCGGTAGGAAATTCATTATCTAGATGTGGGGTTGACTGTTAATATTAAAAATTAAATGTATCACACTGAAACAGGTGACTGAAAAGACATTAGAGAATAAGGTTCTTATCTCTTAAGCTCTGTTGTATTTAGTAAAGGTTGACATCTTATTCTAATTATTTCAACTATATCAGGTTGTCAGATTTTTATTTAAAGTTTGAATAAAGCATGTATTAAAGATATTCACAAAGTCCACTTTCCTACCAAAAAAAAAGAGATTCTTTTCTTTCTAAATAGTTGTTTCATCACTGAAGCTTCAGCAAAACTTAAAATAACCATGCTGAGAAAACATATAAAAAAATAGAACCAGTGTCACAGTGAAATCAACAGAGGATTCAATGTGCCATATGTTCAATAGCTCCAAGGGAATATTTTAATTATTATTTCACATTGTCATAAACACTACAGGTGGTTATAAATATAAAATGTAGATTTGTGAACAAAAAATAGCCAAGTTAAATACATCATTGTTCACAAGGTAGATGTCATCAAATGGAAAGTGTCCTAATTGCTATCACTCATTCTTATCTTTAGTGTGTTCATTGTGGGCATGTCTGATACTTATTTTCATGAAATTTGGTTTTCACTTTTTTTTAACATTTAAAGGGCTTGAAATAGAAATGGAGAACATCTGTTTCAAAGAAATAAATTGTTCTTTAAAATGTCATCAAAATAATTTAGAAAGTCAATCCTTTTCCTATTTTTAAACTCTAAATTTTAATGTTAAACCACTGTGCTTAGTGAGGTAACTCTTAGTGAAAAAAAAAATAAGGCAAATAACATCTACATTTTTTAACAAGGATATTTATTTCTGAGTAATTTCATAGATACTCCCATATCAAATGAGCCTTCCAAATGTTTAGTTTAGTTTTAGAAACTAATGTCATGTGTTTAGTCAATAGAACCAGACAAAACTTCATAATTACTAACCAATTATATCCCTTCATTATTCTCTGTCATCAATGCTGAGTTATTGATAATCTATAGTAAATGACAAATAAAATTACAGATTGAAGCCAAATTTCTAAAGATGAGTAAATTTCTAAGCCTGGGTTGTTAATGACCAGATTTGGATTTAAACATTTTTAATTGATCTTGACTAGGTCATGTCACATTTCTATTTTATCTCCATTACTCTACTTAACATTTGTATTTACACATTGTGTGAATAAGAGCCAAATGTAATCTGGAGCTGAAAACACCTGAGGTTGTTTTTTATGTTTGTTTGTTTGTTTTCATTTTTAATATTGGCAATTAAGAACCAGAAATTAATTTGCTTTAAGTAAAAACATATAACCAAGGACATTTTTTTTAATTAGCCACTCATATGCTGTAATTTCTTCCATATATGTTTCATTTTATTTCAGTCCCTCAGAGTGGTGACACTTATAAATGTACTATGCATTTTACAAAGCTCTGCTAAACAGACACCTCAACCTATAAATCTCTTCCAAAAGTACTAAATAAAAGTTTTAATTTTAATGAATAAAAATGTATTTATTGTTTCTTCTACTTTAGCTGGTAGTCCTTTTTGCCTGTCTTCTGAAAATTATAGTCATTTACTATATTATGAAACACAGAATTTCCAAGGGAAGCTCTTATCTGTTTTATGATGCAGTAAAAGTATAAATGCCCTCAGTCAATCATCCTTATTTTTGTTAAAATGTTTTTCATTTTAAGTATGGAAACTCATTCAATAAACTTACCTAAAGGGAAAGAAACTGAATGATCAAGGATTATGCCCACTTGTGTGTTAGTAAATATTTTAACAAGAGGCTTTCCATCCCACATTCATAGTGTTTGCCAATTTGCATGGTATAATTACTAGCATCAAGCAGATTTCCAGCTTTGAACACGATGCCACTGAATACAGAGTTGAGAAGAGATGTACACATTTGGTTCTCAAAAGCTGGTTCTATTATATTCCTGGATTGTCATAAAACTAAGTGAAGAGGTTCAGGCAGACTTTACAGGGATTGAAAACATGAACTAGAAAACCATAAATCACCAAGGCTGTTATTCTTTGTGTTTCTAATGATCAAGTGAGGGCCTTCTCTACTTATATTCCTATATCTGCTTTAACATTTTTTTCTGTAGGCAAAGAGGCACACATCTCTCTCTCATTACTACACGTTACACCCAACAGGCATTCACACTCTAGTTTTATTACCATATTTCTGTAAATAAGTCATAGATATTCCTACTCACATTCTTAATCCTGAGTCTACAAAATTTCTGGAAATCCAGTTTATTTGCTCAGATTTAATGTGATAACCATCCCTGTTTTATGATGGCAATGGTGGTTATTTTAATGGTGTATGTGTGTGTGTATGCCATATACACCTGAGAAATATATGGACTATGATAGATAAGGAAATAAGAGAAATGGAGAAGTAAAGCACTGTGGTTAGGAGAGTTTCAAAAAAAAAAAAGGATATGTGCCTGGTTTAGGCAGCGACTTATTCACAATCATATCCTCCCCACCCCCTTAAGGGCAGTCATAATAAAGACCCCTTACTGTCCTCAAAGATGGCCAGGCACTAACACCTGAACTTTTATATGCATTAGCTTACAGTGCAAAAAATAATTGTTAACATCTTTGCAGATGTGATTAAGCTAAAGATCTGGAGATGGGGAGGTTTTAATGAATTAACTCATAAGTCCAACATAATCAGAAGATTCCTTGTAAGTTAAAGAGCTAGCAGGACAAGCAAAGCCCAAAAAAAGTGATGGAAGTGGAGTTTGTAATGTTTTAATTTTTGACTTTGAAGACGGAAGAGGGTCAGAGGCATAGAATGTAGGTACCCTTCTGAGGTGGAAAAAGAAAAGTTATTGATTCTCCACTAGAGCCTCCAAAAGAAATGCAGCCCTGCCAACAACTTGCTTTTTCCTGTGAGTCGCAGCTTGCACTGAAGACCTTCAGAAATGTAAAGATAATGAATCTGATTTGTTTTATGTTACTAAGTTTGTACTTCAACTCAATAAGAAACTAATACACAGGTCAAATACAATTTGCCAGATGAGATGGTTAAGCAGTTAATCTGTAAGTTGGAAGTCATGGAATTTAAGATACTTTACTGATTAAAACAAGCAAGTTTATGTAGATATACACCTATCTCTACATATACATATATATGTAACAAAATAGTGTCATCACTAAAATAATTTGAGGTCCTTAAGGAAAAAAAAATGAAAAACAGCAACCTACTCTTCAATTATCGTTCATGTTTACAATGTAGGATCAGGAGTGTTAAACTATATATTCCTCTTTTGTTTCAAGATATTTCAATGAGTATTTCTTGAACATCTCCTAAAGCTTCTAATATAGAGACTTGTTTACTACCCAGAGCACAATAATTTATATTTAGAAAGACATCATATTATATATTACTTTACCACAGATAGAGACTATTGTAAATTCATATAAATTTTTGTATTATTCCCACATAGTTACAATTAGTTTTGAGAGTGCTTATCTCATTTAGGTGTTCTTTCAGCATTCCACTTGTTTCATATTTAAAAAAAAATGCAGACTCCTGGAGATAGGATTGATATCCATGCATACACTCTGTTAAAAAAAACAGGAGTCCAAAAGTAACCATTGATAGATCACCTCACTCAATAATTCAATATCACTGATTGAATGATTACCTTATTCAATTCCTATGTGAGTCATCTGAATTTTTTTTTTAGCACATGTCCTTGCACTTTTTTTTTTAATTTTAATTTTATTTTTATATTCCTCATACAATTGCAACCCCCTTATTTTGACCCCAATCCCTCCTTTCCCTGACCCCCAACCCCAATAGAGTGTCTCTGGTTCATAGTTGTTTGTTGATTTTGATTTTTACTTTCTTATAGTTATTCTTTTTCCTGGTCTCTTATTTAAGTTTTCTAGATTCCTGCTATGATTGAGACCATCCGGCATTTTTCTTTTTCTTTCTGGCTTATTTCGCTGAGCATGATCCCTTCCAGCGCCATCCATGTTGCTGCAAATTGCATGTGTTTATCTTTTTTGAACTGGCCCAACCACTATGGAGAGCTGTGTGGAGATTTCTTGACCTACTAAACATAGAGCTTCTATATGATCCAGCAATTCCACTCCTAGGTATTTACCCAAAGGACACAGAAACATCAATTCCAAAGAGCACCTGCACCCCTCTTTTTATAGCAGCACTATTTACAATAGCTAAGCTTTGGAAACAAACCAAATGCCCAAAAATAGATGACTGGATCAAGAAGATGTGGTACATATACACAATGGAATATTACTCAGCATTCACAAAAGGGTCATTTGAATTTTTATAAAGAAATGAGACTGATCGATAACTCAGAAATCAGAACCTCATTTCTTCCCTTGTGAGAGCAAATAATTCAATGAAATTACTATATACAAAAATGTATGTTATGAATCAGTAACATAGACTTCAGCATTGTCATTTCCAGGCATATTAGCTTTTTATTCAATTTTGAACTAAAAACAGGATCAGAGGTTTTAACCCTTTGTTGTTATAGCTTAATTAAGCACAAACAATAAAAATAAAATACTAGAAAATTTAAATAAGGGACCAGGAAAAAGAATAACTATAAGAAAGAAAATAGCCAAATGAACAAACAGCTATGAACCAGAGACACTCTATGGGGGGTAGGGGGCTGGGAAAGGAGGGATTGGGGTCAAAATAAGGGGGTTGTAATTGTATGGGTAATATAAAAAAAAAATTCTTCTAGAGTGCAAAAAATAAAATAAAAAAATAAAATACTTAACTTCTGTCTTCAACTTTGACTTCAGGAAAACCTAGCCAACTTCCTTTTACATACAATATGAATCACACATTACAGAAAAATCTCTGGCACATACAATGTAAACCGCCTTTCAAAGAGATAACATTGGTGTCACTATAATTTTTTTTTTTTTTTTTTTTTTTTTTTTTTTTTTTTTTTTGGTGGGACACTCACCGGCAGCCGGGGAACAAACAGGCACTGCAGAGGCTGCGGGCAGCCTCGCAGCCCAGCACTTAACCGCTGCGCCACCAGGGGAGGCCCTGTCACTATAAACTTTTCAGAACACTTTTGTTAGACTGAAGATATAATTTTAATAAAACAATGTCATTTTGAAATAAAACATTATGTCTTAATATTTTTATGTCAATCAACATTACATAAAAGGGTGACTTAAACACACACACATTTATTGTATTTATAGTTCCTGGAGGTCTGAGATCACTGTGGTATCACTGTTATATTGTTGATTAAGGTTTCCTTCCAGTTCTACAGACAAGATCTTATCATTCCATCCTCATGTGAAGGAGATATTTTAAGAGCTAGCTCTTTCTCTTCTAATAAAGACAGTAATCTCATCACAAGTGCTGTACAGTCATGCCCTAATTACCTCACAAATGTCCCATCACCGAACACCCTCATATTAGGGTTTCAACCTATGAATTTTGTGGGTCATGGATATTCCATCCATAGCAATTGCTCTTACAAAAAAGAGGAGTGACGCATAGGAACCTAGAGTGCAGACTTAGGTGTCAAGCTGCCTGGGCTCCCATCTTGGTTCTTTCCAAATGTATAAACTTATGCAAGTTATATACCCTCTGTCCTTCAATATTCTCTTTTATAAAGTGAAGATTTAAACTGTCCTTATTCCATAGATGTATTATGAAGTTTAATTTTTTCATAAAGATTTACTTATTTATACAAGTGCTGGGTACAGTCAGAAGCGCGGGAGGGTGAGAGGATTCACCAGAGCCAGAGCGGGGAACAGAACAGGCAGAGTGATGAAGTACACTGCTGAGGGGAGCAGCGGGCAGCAGGAGAGGTCTGTGTGCCATGTGGGACCTTCGCCTGGTGGCCGGGGATCAAACCAGCGCTGCAGAGGCTGCAGGCAGCTTTGCAACCCAGCGCTCAACCACTGCGCCACCAGGGAGGCCCATTAATACTTATTTTTTATAAAATACTTAGACTAGTACCTGGTACTCATAAAGCACTGAAGAAGTATTTGTTCACAACATGAGACATATTATGAAGTCTCAGAGTAATTTTGTCAATCCTAAACCAGCGAATTTCAATAGTATTACAAACTGAAGAAATATATGTAAATATATATGTATATATAGGTATATGTGAACAGATATTTGTATGTATATGAATATATATCTGTGCATATGTAAGTGTGGATGTATATCCACACATACATACACAAACATACATTTGAATGAAATATGAAACAAGAAGTAGGCTTATAACCACTCTGCTTCTGAAAGGGACTGACCAATTTATAAACTGCTGATCTGCATATTCCTAGATTAACCAAATAATTTAAACTCTGTCTTTTGATGTTTTGATAAATGTCAAAGCAGGAGCAATTAAAAAAAAAAAAAAAACTTTTGTCAAAGGATCGTTGGGGTAACCTTCAAATAGTGACCAAGCATGGATTTAATTAATTTCAACTAATTTAGGACTATGATTCTTTCCTTGATGATAGTAACTAGGAAACAAATTAATGCTACTGCACATGGCAGGGTTTGTGTATTTTGTGTACAATTATGCACCACATGCTGGAATGAGGCAATTCACTTGCTGTGTTAATTGGGTAAATCACCTTTTTTATTTCACCATTGCTCAGTTAATCTCAGCAGCTTGGTCATTTCTGAAGGATATCAGAATATTAAATAAAAAGGAAATAATTAAGTTTCCATAGACAAATATAGGTTCTTGAATTATTATTAACATTTCTCACAAAATTATCACTATCAAACTATAACACTGATAAACAAGTGGAATTCTCTATTGTTACCACAAATATGAAATTGAAACCAAGAACCTGGGATTCAAAGCCCTTGACACTCAAGAATGCCTAAATTCTGGAGTTGGAAACACTGTGGATAGTATAATAACTTTTTGTCAGAAGTGAAAATTTAACCAGGGGTACTTCTTACAGATTTGGTCAAGGGCTTCTTGTAAGTTTTGCCCTCTATCCTTCATAGTAAGCAGACCATTTTTGGCCTCCCCTGGTGGCGCAGCGGTTGAGCGCTGGGCTGCAAGGCTGCCCGCAGCCTCTGCAGCACCAGTTTGTTCCTTGGCCGGCCACCAGCGAGGGTCCCACAAAAAAAAAAAAAAAAAAGGAATGTAGACCATTTCATGTGGTATATAACCATATATTACTCATTATGTAGCTCAAGATGATCATGGATTAAATGGAGATCTGGGCAAAACTCTTGATGAACAATATGCAACACAAGTCATTATGCGTTTTTCATCAATGAAGGTCAATTTCTATACCTGTACTTGAATTTTAATATTTCATTCCTGTAATTTTCCATTTTTTTTTAGCCATGCCAATGTTATTGGTATTTTATCTCATTCCAAAATATAGGTTTAAACAAAATATAAAATTGATGTTATACTAGCAACAATTTAGAATGTTAAGATTTTTCTCAAATTCACATAAAATAAACATATATTTTATTGCCTTATTTCTTCTACTTTTCCTATTGTAGAGATAAATTAATTGTTCTTTCATTTTCATCTAGAAAAAGCATAGACTCTGAATTTGAAAAAAAACATAGAAATCTTCTTAACATACTCTGAATATTCCCATTCTAGTACAGATATAATCTATTTAGTTTATATAAATTTACTGACTGCTCCCTAAACTCTGGATACCTGTGTAAACAAAGGAGACAGAGTTCTTTTTTTTTTTTTTCTGACAAAAAACCAAAACAAAACTGTCAACTACTGTAATCAGGATAAACGCTATTAAATTATTAAATGAGACTTTAAAAGTCAGTAATGGGGTAACCCAGACCTCAATTGTGACAAAAACAGTCATGTAATAAGAAGTGATATTTTAGCTAACATGTAATGTAACAACAGAAGTGAAATAAGATGGAGTTGATGGAGGCAAAGGAGAGAAAGGTTTTAAACAGAACATGAACTAATACTGGGTTAATCTATGATTAAATCTAGCAGGGATGTACAGCAATAAAATCGGGAGCATAAGTTATAAAAAATGATGATAAGGATGGCATGCAAGGTTATCACTAAGCGTGTGGTCAAAACAATGGATCACAGAATCAGAAGAGTACAGAGTGATAAAGACAGAAACTACAAAAGGACTGAGTACTGGTGGGTTAGTAGAATGCATAGGCTTGGCAATTACAGTAGGAATTTTATCATGGATATTATAAAACTTGTATAAATATAATTAATATGCTAATTACTTCAACCACATTAGTGATGAGTATGTTCAGTGATGAGTATGAATTGTATATTAGAATAATAGTCCAAGTCTATCTAGCAAAATAGATATTTATATATCCTGATAGGTCTTCAATCAAATCACAAGTCTCAGCATATAAAAAAATGAAATCATAAGCTTAATATATGGTCTATAGCTTATAATTCATCAAGACCTTATTCCTTAAACCTGTGGTCCAGTATAACGTTGAGTCCCAAATTATGTAATTAGTTATATTATACAACTATTCTTTCATTTTATAAATACTAAATTGCTATGTTTATCTCTTACAATGGGAGAGAGCACAAGCTATTTGCATCCCAATAGATGACTTACACCAGTAGTGAAAATCCACTGAGGAAAAGAACAGATATCATTCACCTATGGGAAAACTCAAGGAAAAGTTGCTTGCATTAGGGGCTTGCTCAACGAATTAAAATAAGCTGAGCAATAAGAAGAAGTATCTAGTTCAAGTTGACTAACAAGGAAACCTCTTGGACTCTCTGAACCAGAAATTTTACCACATTGCCAAAAGTATGTCTATAACTCAGCTGGGCCTTTGACAACATGAAGCATACTACTCTTAGGCTAAATCGTAACAAATTTGAACTTTCAATAACATGATCATGTAAAATGATAGAGTAAATGTATCTTGTATCTTGTTTTAAGACTACCCAAAATATAAATGACATCATCGTTACACCACCACCACACCACCATCATCCATCATCATCATCCTCATCATCCTCATCATCATCCCCCATCACCACTGCTCATTATCCTTTTCCTGTTCATCACTATTTGTGCAATTCTCCTATTAATCAAAGCCCAGTAACTCATATCTGCTAACTCTCAAACAAACATATCTGGATCAGCAAGATGGTAATTTACCTGATTAAATAAATTCATCTTTAGAAGTCAAAATATAAATAAACATATTATCTGATTAATGAAAGGAAAATTAAATTTCTTCAGAAGGCTTTTAGGAAATTAATACTTTAAACTCTAAAGAATTTCAGGATTGGGAATGTGAAGAAGCTCACATCACACTATGTTAGCTACTGCAGCAATGATACACTCAACCTTAAAAGAAGATGATGTTTTATATGTTGCTTTTTTTTAATTTAAAAAAAAGAGCCTTAGGAAGAAATTTAAAATGCCTCTATATTTCATGAGTACACTTGAGAAAAATTAACCTAACAGATGAAATATGCACAGATCCATAGATAACCCATATGTAGGAAAAAGGGTACTGATCAAAATATTAGAGACTTTTCAGGATAACAGATGACTTTTCCACTTTTGATATTTTAACAGCTTAGATAACAAAAATAACCTATTTCACAGCTAAAAAATGCACGAAAAGTCATATGTAAATGAATTCTATTCAGTGATGTAACTAGGTTAGCAAGGAGAACCTAAAAATTTAATGTTGATATAGGGAAAGCAATACAGTATGAGCACAAAAGTATAAATATAAATGTCATATCAGGAGATTCATACTTAACATGAGCTCTATTTGAAGCTCACAGTAAGATGTACTTTTCAAAACATAATCCAGTAAGGAAATTTACATACAAATAAAATAAAAGAAATTTAAGTAATAAAATTTTTTTGGAGATTACTGTTTTGATTATCTCTCACATTTTCTATGAAAAAAATAGACAGATTCAATAAAGACACAATATTTTTATCTAGGAATAAATGCATGCATGAACTATGAGCAAATGATAACAAAAGGGAACCTTATATCTTTATAATTTTCACAAAGATGGTGAGAGGAGCTTTGTAAGAAAGAATGCTAAATATAGACTGATATCATGCCAACCTCAAAATGCTATATTCAGCTCAATAAAAAGTGACAAAAAAAGAACATTCATGGGGATGAAAATATTCAGAAAAGGTGTTGAAAGGCACTTTTTTTTTAAGAATGCTAAAAAATGACATGGCAATTCTACCTAAAGCAGCTTGTGAGGATAAATTTTCTGCAGTTAGTCACAAGGGAAACAAATCACAATAATAGTAAGAATCTAAAAGAATGAACTACATTCTTATATGTCTTTTATCAGGTTTGCTTGTGGGTATAAAATTTTCTTGAAAACTAAAGTGCAACAATGTCTGAAGTGTAGAGAATGCCTTATTTCCTCTTATTTAATAGCTAGAAAACAGCAAGTTACTGTCAATCATGAAATGTTCTTTCAAAATTCTGGGTGCATGTGTGTACAAATTCACACAGGAGACTTATCACCAATGCCTTTTATTGTTATTGATGATATAATTAAATTTAATTATATTATGAATCTAAAATTATATTTTAGATTGATAATGACTACCAGCTAATGAAGATATTCTTTGTCTTTTTTTTTTGAACCCTACAATGTTAAATCAACGCCCTCTCACTCATCTTTGACATTTTACATGAACTACCTTAGCAATATTTCACTATAAAATTAAGTCGACATTAAAGACAGACTACTTCACCATCAAGAAGTTAGAAGTGTAACATCTGATAAATAGAATCAGTGTTAAAACTTCAAGGTGATATTTACCATAAATAACAAGTCACTTGAGGTGTTATCAAATCTATAAAGTGAAGTGGCGTAGGAGGAAGCGTGAAGAGACACATTGTGACAGATAATGCACAAACAAGTCAAAGTAGATGACAGCAAAGGTCCCACTTCAGCTAGGGGGAAGCTGTGAAGAGCCACTCAGGCTTTCATAGGCTTGCCTCCCTTCAGATGATCTCTTCCTTAGCAGGGAAACACTTGCATGTTCTCTACCATGTTATATTCTAGAGGAAAACTGTATTCACTAAGTGAAATGAACTATTTATAATAATTTATACAGCATGAATTCCAGTGTTATGCATCAAACAGAGGATCAATAAATATTATTTATCAACTTGAATTGATAAGTTAATCTATGGTGTCTATCAAAAGAAGATCAGCTTCCTAGATATGAAAATATAATAATAATAATAATATAATAATAAAGCAAAAGTATTGTTGTTATAAGAAGAAGAAGTGTTAGATGAGACGTAAAGGAGAAGAGGTACTAACATTGGAAAGGTTTAGAAGGCAGTTTTATATTTATCAGAATATAAACTTTAGCATATTTTTTTAGAGATTTATTTATTTACGCATACAAGAACTGGCAAACAGGCCAGAGGTGTGAGGGGTGAGAGGATTCACCAGAGACAGAGTGGGGAGCAGAACAGGCAGATTGACCAAAGTACACTGCTAAGGGGAGCAGCGGGCGAGTCAGGAGAGGTCTGCTTTGCCATGTGGGTTGCTCCCTGGCTGGGGATCGAACTCATGCTACAGTGGCTGTGGATAGCTACATAGGCTGTGTCTTAACCCCTGCACCACCAGGGAGGCCCAAACCTTAGCATATTTTTGCTAAAAGTGCCTGATCCATATTATTACATCTACCTCTCACAAGTCTTGGCAAGGATTGCCATAATTAACAACCATTCTTTCACAAGATGAAACAGACTTAGAGAAATTGAATGAGCAAGAAAATTTACCATGTCACCAGAGGCCATGATAGCTTACCTTCCCCACTAAGGACTCTGTACTACAACCTGTTCTCAGCACTAAAACAAGGTACTCAAGAACACAAAACTGAATATCTGACCTCTGCCTTTCACATTCTCTTTCACAGTCTAGTGAGGGACCACAGAGCTCAAGGTATGCACACTCATAAACAGAGTGAAGGAAAAACAGAGAGAGCTTAAAGAAAGCTGAAAAGTAGACCAAAAATTAAATGAAAATGGATCTTGCTGTCATAAATGTTAATATTCTTAGTATACTAGATGAAAATATAATTCATATATACAGGTTATCTCCCCCAAAACATAAACTCAATGCCTATTGTACCAAATATCTAAAAGGGGTGCAGGAGATAATGCTTTATAAATGCTATATAAAAAGTATTTTAGAAAGGGATAGAGATAACGCATATGTAAGGAAGGTAAGTACCAAGATAGCACTTTTTCAATCATCATTTTATCCTAAGTACTTTGCACAGTGCCCAACTCAAAAATATATGCCTAACAACAACAAACAGATTATTAAGTGCTCTCAGCTCTATAGCTGCATAAGTTAAGCTTAGATGTTTGTCAGCATTTGGTCAGTCATTACATTTAGAGACCAACATTCAAGTCAGTTTTTTTCTGACACCAAAGCCTGATTATTCTAAGGCTATACAAAGTAAATTAAAAAATAGTGCTCATGACAGAACTAGAAAATCTGGAGGGGAATTCTCCACTTTGTGTGTGAACCTGGTGTATTGCCTGATGCATA
>NW_023600999.1:0-24194 GCF_014898055.3 Talpa occidentalis | reverse complement strand
CTGGAAGTCCTAGCCAGAGCAATAAGACAAGAGAAAGACATACAAGGAATCCAAATAGGCAAGGGAGAAGTCAAACTATCACTATTTGCTGATGATATGAAAATATATATACAGAACCCCAAAAACTCCACAGAAAAAATTACTCAACTAATCAATCAGTTCAGTAAAGTGGCAGGATACAAAATCAATGCACAAAAATCAGTAGCCTTCCTATACAATAAATCTGAAGAAAAAATCAAGAAAAGCATTCCTTTTGTTATTGGAACAAAAAAAAAATCAAACACTTGAGAATAAACCTAACAAAATAAGTAAAGGACTTATACAAAGAAAACTATAAAACACTGTTAAAAGAAATAGAAGAAGACACAAAGAAATGGAAAGATATCCCCTGTTCATGGATCGGAAGAATTAACATTATCAAAATGGCCATCCTACCAAAAGCAATATACAGATTCAATGCTATTCCAATTAAAATTTCAATGTCATTCTTCAAAGAAATAGAAAAAATATTGATGAAATTCATATGGAGTCAACAAAAACTCTGAATAGCCAAAACCCTCCTGAAAAACAAAGAAAGGAATGGAGGCATCACTCTCCCAGATTTCAAACTGTATTACAAAGCCATAATAATCAAAACTGCATGGTATTGGAACCAGAACAAACACACGGACCAATGGAACTGAACAGAAAACCCAGAAATAAACCCACAGGTGTATGTTCAACTAATCTTTGACAAAGGAGCAAAGAATATGCACTGGAGCAAAGAAAGTTTGTTCAATAAATGGTGCTGGGAAAACTGGGTCGCTAAATGCAAAAGAATGAAACTTGACTACTACCTCACACCATGCACAAAAATCAACTCAATATGGATTAAAGAACTAGACATAAGACCTGAAACCATAAAATATATAGAAGGAAATATAGGCGAAACACTACATGATATGCACCTCAAAGACATCTTTACAGACACATCACCCAAAGCAGTGATTGTGAAGGCAAAGATAAACAGCTGGGACTACATCATATTAAAGAGCTTCTGCACAGCAAAAGACACAATAACCAAAACAAAGAGAAACCCCACTGACTGGGAGAACATTTTTGCACAAAACACTAATGATAAAGGACTGATCTCAAAAATCTGCAAAGAGCTGATGAGACTCAACAACAACAAAGAAAATAATCCTGTCAAAAAATGGGCAGAAGAGCTAAAAAGAAAGTTCTCTGAAGAGGAAATGCAAATGGCCAACAGGCATATGAAAAAATGTTCAACATCACTTGTAATCAGGAAATGTAAATTAAAACTACCATGAGATACCATCTTACACCAGTGAGAATGGCACATATTAAAAAAAACTAGCAACAACAAATGTTGGCAAGGTTGTGGAGAAAAAGGAACTCTCCTGCACTGCTGGTGGGAGTGCAAACTGGTCCAACCACTATGGAGAGCTGTGTGGAGATTTCTTGACCTACTAAACATAGAGCTTCCATATGATCCAGCAATTCCACTCCAAGGTATTTACCCAAAGGACACAGAAACATCAATTCCAAAGAGCACCTGCACCCCTATGTTTATAGCAGCACTATTTACAATAGCTAAGCTTTGGAAACAACCCAAATTCCCAAAAATAGATGACTGCATCAAGAAGATGTGGTACATATACACCATGGACTATTAACTCGGCATTCAAAAAAGATAAACACATGTAATTTGTAGCAACATGGATGGCGCTGGAAGGGATCATGCTCAGCGAAATAAGCCAGAAAGAAAAAGAAAAATACCAGATGGTCTCACTCATAGCAGGAATCTAGAAAACTTAAATAAGGGACCAGGAAAAAAAATAACTATAAGAAAGAAAATATCAAAATCAACAAACAACTATGAACCAGAGACAGTCTATGGGGGTGGGGGGCTGGGAAAGGAGGGATTGGGGTCAAAATAAGGGGGTTGCAATTGTATGGGGAATATAAAAATAAAATTTTAAAAAAGAGAGAAGTACAAAATCAACACATGAACATCAATTGCCTTCCTATGTGCAAAAAATGAATCAGAAGAGAAGAAATTTGAAGGCAATCCTATGTATAATGACAAAATTACCTAGGAGTAACCCTAAAACAGGAAGTGAAGATACACAGAAAATTGTAAGACATTCTTAGAATAAATAGGAAACACAAAAAAGGGAAAGATATGCCCTCCTCATGGACAGGAAGAAGCAGGATTACAAAATATCCATCGGACTCAAAGCAATTTACAGATTCATGCAATCCAAATGAAAATTTCAATGTCATTTTCAAACATATGAAGCAAACATTACATAAAAGCATATAGAACTACAAAAGACCACAAACAGCCAAAACAGTCTTGTCGGAAACGAGTAAGAAAGGAAGAAGCACACTTTCAGACTTCAAACTGTATAGTAAAGCTCTAATAGTTAACAGCATGGCACGGGGACAAAAGCAGACACAGACCCCTGGAATATAACGAGGGCCCAGGAACCCACCCTCATCAGGAGGGACAGTGACTCTATGACAGAGGAGCCAGAGCAGGCACTGGAGCAGGGAAAGTGGGGAAAAGGTGCTGGGAAAAGCAAACAGACACATGCAGCAGAGTGAAGCCAGGTCCTGCCCCACACCCTGCAGAAGAGTAAACTCAAAGAGGTAAACGCCTGTTTCCATCTGTGACATCACCATCGTCATGCAGCAAACCTAAGTATATGACACCATGAGCAGAAACCCTAAAATACTATTTCCTAAAGATTAAAAGCAAATTATCTCAACAAAAGGACAATTCTAATGTAAGTGCAGTGACAGGTGCTAGGGTGGAAAAGATCCGCAGGAGACACAATTTCAGAGACGAGTAAAGTTTCTCTTCCCGAAGGGCTGGTGACCCCCATGGTCACTGACTTCTGCTGGACGTCCATTGTCTTTTTCTCCCACTCCCCTCCCTTGGCTCCCTCCTGCCTCTCTCTGTGTCCCTTCCCTCCCGCCTCTGGGCTTCCCGCATCCCCCTCACGCCCATCCCCAGGGCCTCTCCATGAAGGGCAACGGTGGGTGATGGGCGACTGTCCAGCTGTCTAGACAGGGACTCAGGGCACTGTTATGACTGATGGTGCCCACCATGGTGGACACGACAGGTGGGGAATGGAACCTGGAAGTGAGGATTTGTCTATTCACTTCCATAGAGGCGTGAGCCAGACACAAAATCACATCTACACACTGAGTGTGATAATTACTCCCCGAGAAGCACTGCAGGACGCTCCAATTAACACAGTCAAGTAAACACACACTTTCCCTCTGGAGGAAGGTCCCTGAGGGCTGGAATCTGGACAGTGTCCAACACGTGGACACCAGCTCCACAGCTCAAATAGCCCAGCCCTGAGGCCCTGCTCTGTCCATGAGGCGGCAGCAGGACAGGGTGGAACATCCTGTGAGTGCTCAGAGGCATCCCCAGGAGCCCTGACCATGGAGTGAGAGGCCGGGACACCCTCTGTCCACGCCATGGAGACAACCTCAGGACACAGATGGACACAGCAGCCAGAACTTTCCCCCGCAATTTGCAGGTATTTGGTTCTTAGGCAGTTTTCAGAATGGAAATCACTCTGACTTGAAAGTTGTTAGAATTCAAGCTTCATTTTAGATGTGAGAAAGTACATTAATTAAAATACTCATTTTATAAATCATGAAAACTAATAAATTCTGAAGGTGCACAAGTTTCTCAGTGCCTTATCATGCTGGATGAGTCTCAACGAGAAGAAATATACTCTCCTTTAAAGGGTTCAAAGGATTGTGATGCATCTTATATGTGACAATGAATGCTTCATAACTGGCATTTGAGCATTCAGCACACTGAATTGTTTTGGGCACTATGTAAAAGCAAAACAATTAATGGAATTACATCGTGATGAAGAAATTCCAGGAGAAAGTTAATATAATATTTATTGTCAGAATGTTGTGCCTTTTGCCTACATATTATGACAGACCTAAGAGTCAAATAAATTATCTCACTTCTACACAACATTGTTCACCATTTCAGGCTCTGGCACTAGAGAGAAGAAGGGTGTGGATGCCTGTCTTTTTATAGACATGGACTTGGGGTTTTTCCCAACTACACCACTCAGGGATCGTGAATGATACGGCATAGGAAGAGAATATGTTAGAGCTTCTGTCATCATTACCAATATGTTTCATATCAGTCACAAGATGTCTGCATCTTGGACCACCTCATATTCTGATTTATTTTCCTGTTTTTATTAAATTATTAGGAAGATGCCACCAATGTGTTGCAATTATTTTATGTTACTATGTGACCCTGCCTCCCCAGGGCCTGCCCCTCCATCACCCCACAGAGGGGCAAGAAGGTAAGATTGGGGGGAGGAGAGAGGGCAGGGTTGCCCCGTGTCCAGACTTCCCCACTCACGCACAGGCCTGGGGTGAGGAACAAACCTGCACCCAGGGGAACCGGGTCCCTGGGACTGGTGGGACAACCACACGCACAGACCGTCCGGCTCAGCCCTGGAGCGGCCTCCTCCCTGTACAGATGTGCATGAGTCTGAGGGGGACAGAGGGGCCGGGGAGAGACCCGGGAGTGGACGAGCCCATCCTGCAGGAGGGACGTGTGGGTGTGACCCAGGAGGAGACTATGTGGGAAACATGGGCTCTGAGTCCTCAGATGTGGGGAGTCAGGTGCAGGGAGATGAGGAGACGAGAGGACAGACCAGGAGTCAGGAGTGAGGCCACAGGGGTAGGAATCTGACAGAGGAGGCGTCAGGACACGCCGCATGGGGATGCTGAG
Organism: Talpa occidentalis; assembly: GCF_014898055.3. NCBI lineage: Eukaryota > Metazoa > Chordata > Mammalia > Eulipotyphla > Talpidae > Talpa > Talpa occidentalis. The sequence continues at coordinate 19,405 of NW_023600999.1, read as the reverse complement.
CCCATATCATTCAGTTCCAGGACAGTGTCGGGTCCTAGGGAACAGGAAAACAGGGACCCGCACACCCCATCTCCCTGCACACCTGTCACTGTGGGGCCTCCCCAGACCAGGGCTGTGCTGGAGGAGCAGGGACAGGCTCTCTAGGGTAGGGGGTGCTGGGCATGGTCACGTGTCCTCTGGGACTGTGCCCTGGACGACCTCTGGGAGGTCGCTGGGCCGAGGTGCTGGGGCCTGGCAGGAGGCCGGAGCAGAGAGATTGGAGCAGTAGGGAGGGGCTGTCAATAGGGTTTGTTGAGAGATATGAGATTTTAATTTATGCAAGATTTGTAGGGGATAATGGAAATTTTCACCAATTTTCAGGTCTTCTGTGGAAAAAGTTATCATGCACATTCACATGAAGTGGAAATAAATGGGCTGAATAATGAAGTTTATTTAGATGATGATTTTTGACTCAATAGGACCTAGAAGGAATAATTATGTAGAAAATACATTGAATCATTACTCTATTATGATAACACACATGCTCCACGTTGGAAGTTAGACATTTTCTTTCCTTCTCCTTTCCCAGTACAGATGATGTCTCCAGAGGTGACCAATCTCACGGCCGTGACAGAATTCGTCCTCCTGGGGTTCCCCACCCAGGGGACCATGGGCTTCTTGCACCCGCTGCTCTTCTCCCTGGTCTACCTGTGCGCCCTGCTGGGGAACGGACTCATCGTCCTCATCACCACCCTGGACTGGCACCTCCACACCCCCATGTACTTCTTCCTGAGGAGTCTGTCCTTCTCGGACCTCTGCCTCATCACAACTACGGTGCCCAAGTCCATTGCCAACTCTCTGAGGCACAGCAGCTCCATCTCCTTCCCGGGCTGTGTCGTCCAGGTCTTCATGGTTTTTTCGGCAGGTGCAGAGATGACCCTGCTCATGGTGATGAGCCTTGACCACTATGCTGCAATCTGCCAACCCCTGCACTATGATGTCATCATGAGCAGGGACAGGTGTGTGCAGCTGACAGCTGTGTCCTGGCTGGGTGGGGGTCTCTATGCTGTGATGAACACAGCTGGAACCTTCTCCTTGTCCTACTGTGGGTCCAACGTGGTCCACCAGTTCTTCTATGACGTCCCCCAGTTATTGGCTATTTCCTGCTCAGGAAATCTAATGAACAAACTTGTCCCCATTCTCATTAGTGTGGTGTTGAGCACCTGCTATTTCATTTTCATCTTCATTTCCTATGTCCACATCTTCTCTGCTGTCAGGAAGATCCCATCCACAGAAGGTAAGGCCAAAGTCTACTCCACCTGCCTGCCCCACCTGCTGGTTGTGGTGCTGTTTGTCTCCACTGGATTGTTTGTTTATCTGAAGCCGACCTCAGAGACCCCGTCCATGTCTAACCTGGTCATTTCTATGTTCTACACGCTGGTACCCCCCACCTTTAATCCCGTCATATACAGTCTGAGAAACCAAGCCATGAAGTCGGCTGTTGGGAGACTGATGAAGGGGAGACTCACCAAAATGTAATAGAGAAGATGACTTCATGACTCCATTATGAGACACATATTTTAAATCTTCACATCATTCTCCCCTTCATATTTGTATAGTTACATGTAATTCCATTGTATAATTAAAGATATATTCTTATTTTTAAATTATATTTAAGATGACTCCATATACCCCTATAGCTTTAATTGTTTGTCTTGTTAACACTTAGATGTTCTTTGATGTTCTGTGTGTACTGGTGTTTGAATTTCTAGCCACTCTTTGCTGTTCTCCATTTCTATGCTCCCAGCCGATAGGGGCAATGGTTGGGTTTCATCTCGGTCGTCAGCAGAAGTTTTCTCACTGGGGCAGCATCTCCAGTCTTTCTAAGGCAGCTTCCCCTCTAATGTCACTGACCCACATGGTCACTTGTGGGATCAGGGGACTCGGGTAGGATAGAGGCCCCTTTAGTTGGTGAGTGAGGCCTTCACAGCATAAATAAGGCCCAAAGATTCATAGTGAATCGAGTAGTCATGACCTTCTGTCGATAAGGACCACACGTGACGTGGTGGAGCCCCTCCTGGAAGCTCTGGTGTGGGTGCCTCCAGCATTTACCATAAACACGCCAAGCACAGTGGACACCAGAAATAAGACAGGGACTTGAAAGCTGTTAATTTCAGGTGCAGTATAATGACTAAAAACTGACAATATATAGTGGGTAGGGTTTTTTAAGAAACAGTAAAAGGGGAGTCCCTGGTGGTACAGTGGGTACAGCACAGTGCTGTAAAGCTGTCCGCAGCCTCTGCACCACGGATTGAGTTCCCAGACAGCCAGGGAGCTACCCACATGGCGCGGCAGACCTCTCCTTCCTCACCCGCTGCTCCCCTCAGCTGTGTATTTCGGTCAGTCTGGCTCTCACCCCCCACACCTCTCATGCCAGCTCTCACCCCCCACACCTATGTCCTGTACCCAAGCTCTTGTATAAATAAATAAATCTTTTAAAAAAAGAAACAATAAAGGAACTTAGGAAACTATAATGGTAAAATCAAAATAATAGCTCGTGGACTGCACAATATTCTAATATTTCCAGGAAGAGGTGAGGAACGGCACTCACAGCATCACACCGCACTTCACACGTGTGATTATCCACATTTATTTAATTACCTAGAATGCCTTAGAATTTGAGGACAGTGTCCTTCTGAGCACGTTATTACAGGGATCTCACCCAGAGTGTTTGCGTTTCCATATGGAGTTCTTCAAACAAGAAAACTTGTCAGATTTACATATCATGAATGATATTATCATTTAGTGTAGACGGAAAGACATAAAGAATTTGAGGGTTTAAATTGGGGAAGTGAAAAGCCCCTGAGTGCCTTTGCTGTCTGGCCTCAGCTCCTCTCTGCTGACTGCATCCACCTTTGGTTTCCCGTTGTGATTTCCAAGGTTTGAAAATTTCACACCAAAATATTTCAATATAAAATGTAGTCTCAATTGGACATCAGGCCCTTTAACTGTTTCTCAAACAGGTCACCCTCTGAGGGAATCAGGCTGACCTTGCCTTCAGCTCAGGCAAGTCCCGTAGGGCACATGGCAAATTTGGAGGCAGCCAGCAATGGTTAAAAGATGACATCATCTTGATACATAAACATCTGGGTTTTCAACTTGCTACTGTTATTTTAAATCATTGGCATTTTTATTTATCTGATGATAAATAACTTTGTTAAAATTAATTCTTGATACTGTCATAGTTTACTGGTCAATAAAATTTATGGGGCATAATGACAATAAAGTTACGAGATATAAGGAGAATTCAATACGTGTATTGAATTAAGAACCTGAATCAGGGTATTATAAACATATGCTGAGACTATTCATTGCCTACATTTTGCCACTTGTGTATAAAATAAATAAAAATTTAAAATAATAAAATATTAACTGCCTCAAGATCACATGAATTAAACATTTAAGCACATTTTAAACAGTTTTACAACATAATATCCACTAAGAACACTAAAGACTCCACTGAAAAAAAACAAATTAAGTCAATGAACCACATCAGTGTAGTTGGAAGCTGACAAAATCAACACACGAAAATCAATTGCCTTCTATATGCACACAATGAACTAGAAGAGAAGTTAAGAAAACAAACCCACTTATAATCACGAGACTAAGTACCACGGAGTAGACATAACAAAGGAGGTGAAGATACAAGAAAAGAGAAAGACATTGTCAAAAGAAATAGAAAAGACAGAGAAATGGAAAGATATTCCCTGCCCTTGGCTTGGAAGAATCAACATTACCAAATGCCCATCTGACCCAAAGCAACTTACAGATTCAACTTAATCCCAATAAGACCTTCAATGACATTCTCCAAGGATATAAAAAAAAAAATTACTGAAATGTGTGTGGAACCATAAAAGGCCCCAAACACCCAAAACAACACTGACAAAAAGAGGAAGAATGGAGGCAGCTCACGCCAGACTTCAGTCCATACAATAAAGCTCTAATAGTTAAAGCAGCATGGCACTGGGACCAAAACAGACAGACAGAACTCTGGAATATAACGAGGGCCCAGAAGCCCACCCTCATCAGGACGGACAGTGACTCTACGACAGAGGAGCCAGAGCAGGCACTGGAGCAGGGAAAGTGGGGAAATGGTTCTGGGAGAAGCAGACAGACACACGCAGCAGAATGAAGCAGGGCCTGCCCCACACCCTACAGAATAGACTCAAACAGATAAACGCCTCTTTGCAAATGTGTCGCTATAGTCATGCTGCAAACCTAAGTACATGACATCATGTGCAGAAACCCTAATATTCTACTTTGTTAAGGTTAAAAGTAAAATTATTCAAACCTAATAACAGTTCTAATGTAAGTGCAGTGATAGGTGCTGGGGTGGAAAAGAACCTCAGGATACATAATTTCAGAGATGAGTAAAGTTTCTCTTCCTGAAGGGCTGGTGACCCCCGTGGTCACTCACTTCTGCTGGACGTCCATTGTCTTTCCTCCCCACTCCCCTCCCTTGGCTCCCTTCTGCCTCTCTCAGTGTCCCTTCCCTCCTGCCTCAGGCCTTTCTGCATCCCCCTCATGCCCATCTCCATGGCCTCTCCGTGATGGGCACACGGTGGGTGACGGGCGACTGTCCAGCTGTCTAGACAGGGACTCAGGGCACTGCTATGACTGATGGTGCCCACCATGGTGGACACGACAGGTGGGGAATGGAACCTGGAAATGAGGATTTGTCTATTCACATCCATAGAGGCGTGAGCCAGACACAAAATCACATCTACACACCGAGTGTGATAATTACTCCCCGAGAAGCACTGCAGGACGCTCCAATTAACACAGTCAAGTAAACATGCACTTTCCCTCTGGAGGAAGGTCCCTGAGGGCTGGAATCTGGACAGTGTCCAACACGCAGACACCAGCTCCAGAGCTCAAATAGCTCAGCCCTGAGGTCCTGCTCTGTCCATGAGGCGGCGCAGGACGGGGTGGAACATCCTGTGAGTGCTCAGAGGTGTCCCCAGGAGCCCCGCCATGGAGTAAGAGTCCGGGATGCCATCTATCCTGCCATGGGGACAGCCTCAGGACAGAGACTTGACACGCAGCGGGAACTTCCCCCCACCCCCAGAATGTAGGTATTCTGTTCTTAAACAGTTTTCGGAATGGAAATCATTCAGATTTGACTGTTTTTAGATTTCAAGCTTCATTTTAGATCTGAGAAAGCACAGTAAATAAAATATTTGTTTTATAAATCATGAAAACTATTAAATTCTGAAGGTGCAGAAGTTTCTCGGTGCCCAACTGCATTATCATGCTGGATGAGTCTCAGCGAGAGGAAATATACTCTCCTGGAATTTAAAGTGTTCAAAGGATTGAACAGAACGTTGTGGTGCATCATATATGTGACAACTAATGCTTCATAACTGAATTTGAGCATTCAGCACACTGAGTTGTTCTGGGCACTACATAAAAGACAACAATTAACAGAATTACATTGTGATGAAGAATGTCTCTTTCCAGACATGGACTTGGGTTTTTTCCCCAATTCCACCACTCAGAGTCTTTAGTGATATTGCACAGGAAGAGAATATGCCAGAGCTTCTGTCATCATTACCAATATCAGTCCAAAGGTATCTACATCTTGGACCATCTCATTACACGATTTATTTTCCTGTTTTTATTAAATTATTAGGAAGATTCCACCAATGTGTTGTAATTATTTTATGTTACTATGTGACCTTAAAAATCCTGCCTCCCCAGGGCCTTCCCCTCCGTCACCCCACAGAGGGGGGAGAGGATGACATTGGGGAGGGGAAGTGGAGTGGGCAGGGCTGCTCTGTGTCCAGACATCCCCACTCACCCACGGGCCTGGGTGAGGAACAAACCTGCACCCGGGAGACCCGGGTCCCTGGGACTGGCAGGGTCAGCCACATGCACAGACCGTCCGGCTCAGGCCCGGAGCAGCCTCCTCCTGCACAGATGTGCATGAGTCTGTGGGGGACAGAAGGGCCAGGGAGGGACCTGGGGTGGATGAGCCCATCCTTCAGGAGGGACGTGTGGGTGTGACCCAGGAGGAGACTCTGTGGGAAATGTGGTCTCTGAGTCCTCAGATGTGGGGGAATCAGGTGCAGGGAGATGACGAGACAAGGGGACGGACCAGGAGTCAGCAGTGAGGCCACAGGGGTAGGAATCTGATAGAGGAGGCGTCAGGACACGCCGCACGGGGATGCTGTGCTCAGATCATTCAGTTACAGGACAGTGTTGGGTCCTGGGGAGCAGGAAAACAGGGACCCGCACACCCCATCTCCCTGAACACCTGTCACTGACCAGGGCTGTGCTGGAGGAGCAGGAACAGGGTCTCTAGGGTGGGGGGTACTGGGCATGGTCACGTGTCCTCTGGGACTGTGCCCTGGACAACCTCTGGGAGGTGTGCTGGGCGGAGATGCTGGGGCCTGGGCAGTAGGTGGGAGCAGCAAAAGTGGGGCAGTCGGGAGATACAGTCAGTTGGGTTTTTGAGAGGTTTGAGACTGTAATTCTTAAAGTTCTGTAGGGTCAATGGAAATCTTCAAGCCTTCACCAATTTTCAGGACATGTTTGGACAGTGTGATAATGTCCCCTTCACATGAGATGGAAATGAAAGTTTGAACACAGCAGCACACGCAGATGAGGATACTAGATGCCATGGGACCTAGAAGGAGTAACTACCTGGTAGATAGACTGAATCATTATCCTATGCTGACAACCCACTTATGTTCAATATTAGAAGATTTAACAATGTTTTCTTCCTCTTTATTTTTTTTTATACAGATGATGGCTCCGGGGGGATGAATCTCACAACTATGAGAGAATTCGTCCTCCAGGGGTTCCCCACCCAGGGGACCATGGGCTTCTTGCACACGCTGCTCTTCTCCATGGTCTACCTGTGCGCCCTGCTGGGGAACGGGCTCATCGTCCTCGTCACCACCCTGGACCGGCATCTCCACACCCCCATGTACTTCTTCCTGAGGAGTCTGTCCTTCACAGACCTCTGCCTCATCTCAGCCATGGTCCCCAAGTCCATTGCCAACTCTCTGAGGCACAGCAGCTCCATCTTGTTCCCATGTTGTGTCCTCCAGGTCTTCATGATGGTTTTTACAACAACCACAGAGTTGCACCTGCTCATGGTGATGTGCCTTGAGCGCTATGCTGCCATCTGCTCCGCCCACCGCTTCAGTTCCCAGGCCCAGGGCCCCGCTCCGAGGGGCTCTGGCGCTCCCCGCGCACCCCCCACCACCGCGCGGGTCACGCGCCCGGAGGACTGTACGCAGGCGGGGTGGGCGCGGCGGGGTCCCCTCCGCGCAAGGGGTGGGGGTTGCAGGGAAAATCAGGAGAAGCAGCGCCAAGGCGGGCGTTAAGGGACGCGCCCCAGAGTCCCCAAGTCCGGCTCCGAGGCAGGGAGCGCCGAGGGCGCTTGGGCCGAGGCTCAGGCGGGCGCCAAGTGGGTCAGCCAGGCGCAGACCCCAGGGGCAGCCGACGCTCCGGCCCCGCCGCCCCGCAGCGGCGCCTCAGCCCATCCGCCCGCTCCGCCCCTCGCTGTCCTGGGGAGTCTCCCCACCGCCTACGCCACCCCCACCCCCGCCGCTGGCTGCACCCCGGGCTCTTGTGCGCATGAATAAATAAATAAATGTCTTTTTTCAAAAACCGTGCTTCCCGAGGCGCCCCCGCCCCGTAGGTTCGGCTCCTTGGGCCCCTCGGTCCGTCTGCTCTGCAGACTGTCTGGCCCGGCCGGCGAGGACCCTCCTCCAGGGCCGCAGAGAAGCCCGAGGGGCGGGCGGGCGCGCGTCCGAGCCTCCGAGGACTTCCCGGGCCCGCGGCTCGGCCGGGCCGACTGCAGAGGACAGGGCAGAGCCCGGGGCGCGTCCGCCCGCCCGGGGGTCAGGCCCGGCTCGCCCCGCGGTCCCCGCCGGCGGAGGGGCGTTCCCGGCGGCTCCGGGGTAGGCGCGCCCAGGGGGAAGCAGCGCCCCTGGCCACCTGGGCTGCGCCCCCAGCCCCGGCCGCGCGGAGCCGGACCTCGCGGGGGACGGGCTCGGGCGACGGGGCTGGTGTCGCAGAACTCCGTGCCCCAAAGAGCGGGTGCGGAGGGCTGCGCCCCGGGCGCCCGGGACGCGGACGGCGGCGCCAGGGCGGGCGCAGGCAGCTCGCCAGGCAGGGCCGCTCGGGACCCCGAACCGGGCACCGCGCCCGCGAGTCCTCAGGCCTCGGTGCGGGCTCGGCGGGGGCGCCGGGCGCAGGGACGCCCCTCCGCCGAGGACTCGGGCACCCCGGACGCCCCCGCCGCGCCCCTCGCCCGACCCGCAGCCCGCGCGGGCGCCTTCGCCTTCGCGCCGTTCCTCGGGACCCACGCGTCTCCCGGCCCAGCAGCGCCCCGTGCGTCCCGGCTGCCGCAGGATGGCGCCCCCCGGAGCCCCCACGCCCGCCCCTAGCCGCCCGCCCCGGCCCCGCGCTCAGTCAAGCCCGAGAGGCCCTGGCCCGGCCCCAGGTTAGCTCAGGGGCGCGTCCTGTTCCCGGGAACCCCGAGGATTTCCGAGCCCCAGCGCCACCCCGACCCGGGGAAGCCCCGCCTCAGCCCGCAGGTCTCTCTTCGGTCCGCAGGGAGCCCCGCCTGCTCCCCGTACAGCGGGCGCCAGGGCAGGGGGTCAGGGACAGGCCCACAGCGCTGGCCTGGCAGGCCGCTGACCACCGCTGGGCATCCGCCGGGCGAGGCGGGTCACCCCTCCCGCTACTGCCCGCAAGAGCCTGACCAAGCCCCGCCCCACGCCCGGCCCCGGCGTCTGGGCAGCCGGGCCAGAGCCGACCGGCGCCTCAGCGCCTTTTTATGCAACCTGTGCTTCCTGGCTTGTGGGCTGGCCCAATCAGGTGTGAGCTACCAGCTGACTGGTGCTAAATGGTCCAATCAGCCGCAGGATTGAAAAACGGTCCAATGAGCTGTGTGGGTGGGGCAGCCTGAGAGCGTCTATAAGCAGGGCTGGCGGCGCTCGGGCAGCGGGCGGCAGGCTCCGCCCCCGCCCTTTCTCTGCCGGACCACGAAGGCGCCCCGGGGCCGGGAGCCTCAGGGTGTCGCTTGCTGCAGGTGTCGCCCCACCACTCACGCAGCTGCGGGCGCCGGTGTCTCTCGCCGAGCGGCCCGCGGAGGCCCCAGTGTCTGGCCGGCGCCCGCGGTGAGCGGCGGGCGGGAAGCGGCGGCCGGGGGGCCCTGGCCGCTCCTGGGCGTCCGCCGCCCCGTGCGCCCTCGCGCTGCCCCTTGGCGGGCCCCGGCCTCTGGGCGGCGGGTTCGCGCCGGCCCGTCCCCCGCCGCCCGCCTGCGCTGCTCTGGTCCACGCTCACCCGGCCCGAAAGCCTCGCCCGGGCCTGACTTCGTCTGGGGGGGGGGGGGGTGGGCGGAGGGCGGGGGGGGTGGGCGGAGGGGCGGGGGGCGTGGGGGGGGCGGGCCCGGAGAGGCGGGAGCAGCTCCGCGGCCCGCGCTGGGGCCGGGGCCGAGCTGGAGGGCGGCGGGCGGCCGGAGCCGGGCAGGGGCGCGCCGCGGGCACTGCCGGCCTCCGCTGCAGGCCGGAGACAGACGCCACCGAGGCAGAGACGCCTCAGCCCGCCCCGGCCCCCACGCCGGCGGGGACAGGCACCCTGGGAGGGGCAGGGGCAGCCGGTCAGCAGCGGCGCGTCGACGGCGGGTCCAGAGAGTCGGCGGGGACGGCAGCTGCACGGGGCAGCCACGCGGGCCACGGCGGCCTGTCCCTCCCCCGCCACCCCCTGCCCCTCCCGCCCTCCCCCTCCCTTCCCCTCGGTTCCCTCCTCCCCCCGCCCGTCCATCTCTCGCCTCTGCCCCTTCACCCGCCCCGCCCTCTCCTTCCGCCGTGACTGCTTTTCCTAAGATTCCATTCAACACACACCCGGGATCTGAGTCTCTGCAGACCAGTCTGGCGTTTGGAAGCGCCCCTGCGCCGCCTGCCGCGGGCCGGGGCGACGCCGGGACACCCCGCGCGGGCCCCCGGGCGGCTTCTGTCCTCGGGCCCCACGAGCTCGGGCCGGCCGTGCGCGGGGACAGGACGTGCGGAGCCCGCGGCCACAGGGCGGGACCCCGGAGGGCAGAGCAAGGACAGCAGGGCCGGCAGGGGCCGCAGCGTGTGGCCGGCGGGCAGGCGGGGAGCAGCCCCCACCTGGGCAGCCGGGGCAGCCCCCACCTGCGGGCAGCCGGGGCAGCGCCCGCCAGGGCCCGACCGCACTGGGCCGCGCCTGGCCCCACCGACTGGCCGCACCTGAGCAAGAAGCTGCCCTGCGCTCTGAGGCCGCAGATGCGGCCCCTCCTCGTCATGACTTTCCTCACGGCCTCTTGGAAGTCTTTGTTCCTCAAACGGTAGATGTCTGGGTTCGGCAGTGGGGTGACCACGGTGTAGAAGACGGAAATGATCTTGATTTCAGGGGACAGGTGGGCATTGGGGCGCACATACATGGAGATCATGGTCCTGGAGTAGATGGTGACCACGGCCAGGTGGGAGCCGCCGTGGAGAAGGTCTTCGCATGGCCGGAGGCGGAGGGGATCCTTACGATGGCGGCCACGATGAAGACGTGGGACACGAGGGTGGGGAGGAGGCACACGCGCAGCCGGCGATGGACAGGGCGAAGATGACCATCTCGGTGAGGTAGACGCGGGAGCAGGAGAGCCGCATGGAGGGGCAGGTCGCAGAAGAAGTGGTTGATCCGGTTGGGGCCACAGAAGTCCAGCCTGAAGATCATCAGGCAGGGCAGGACCCCGTGCCCACCCCGGTCACCCAGGAGACGGCCACCAGCTTGGCGCAGGTCTGGGGCGCATCAGGAGGGGGTAGTGCAGGGGGCTGCAGACGGCCAGGTAGCGGTCATAGGCCATCGTGGCCAGGAGGAAGCACTCCGTGGCCCCGAAAAACACAAAGAAGTAGAGCTGGGCCATGCAGGCGGGGAAGGAGATGGCACGGCCCCGGACAGCAGGCCGGCGAGCAGCGGCGGCACGACGGTGGAGGTGTACCAGACCTCCAGGAAGGACAGGTGCTTGAGGAACGTATACATGGGCGTGTGCAGCCGCCGGTCATGGCTCGCCACGGCAATGATGACGACGTTCCCCACCACCGTCAGCACGTAGATGAACAGAAAGATGGCAAACAGCAGGGACTGCCACTCGAGAAGGTTCTGGAACCCCAGCAGCTGAAACTCAGTGACAGCAGACACATTTGGGGGCTCCATCGCCTGCGGAGGGGAAGAGACCTTGGAAAGCACTGCGGACAAGGCATGAAAATCCTCGGTGCTATCTGGAACATGAGAGACTGTCTTCGAGCACTCCCGTCTCCACGACAGCTTTCTGGAAGAACGTGCGCGGCTCCACCTGGCTTTTAGACCACTGTGGTTTCAACCGTTAGGTGAAAGGGGCGCAAGAGTTGGGGGAGGGCCTCAGCAAGCTCCACTCACCAGGCTCTCTGAGATCTAGAAGTTTCAGGTTCAACACCACAGGTGAGAATGGGCTCACTGAGCCAAACACAGGAAATACAATTAATAGCCAACCACTAAGGCATGAGTTCAATCCCCGGCCAGGGAGTGACCCACAAGGCGAGACAGACCTCTTCTGTCTCCCCGCTGCTCCCCTCAGCAGCGTGTTTCAGTAGATCTGCCTGTTCTGCTCCCCACTCTATCTCTGGTCTCTGGTAATTCCTCTCACCCACCCACCCCAACCTTTGGCTTGTACCCCAGTTCTTGTATGCATAAATAAATAAACCTTTAAAAAATTAATAGCTATGTTTTCCTTTAAAGGGCCTGGGCCCTTTCCTCCCACAGGTGACCCTCATCTGGAAACAGGTCACACCTGGCCCGTCTCCCAGCCCCGGGAGACTGTGTTCTGCCCTCAGTGTTTATGGACACCTCCTCCGGGCACTTGAGCATCTGAGTGTGTCTGTGTGTGTCTGTGTGGCCAGGGCTGAGCCAGCCTGCATCTCCACTGGTACCTTCTCACCCAGGTGGACACTAGCTTAGTGATTGGACTTTGTGTCCAGTCAACAAGTCACCCCTCCTTTTTGTCAAGGTCTAGCCTAGTTCTGGATGAAGCCAGCATCTGCCCGCCATCAGGAGCTTCCCTCATCAAGGACTGAGCGTGATGTCACCTCTGTAATGCCCAGGCCCAGGACTCCAGCCGCAGGCCCTTCCACCTCCCTCCCTCTCCCCTAGTGACTATTTCAGGCGCTTCTCCAAAACCTTCCAGGACTTTTTGTGTAGGAAAGTGATGAAGCTGAAGTACACGGAGGCCCTCCTTCACCGCCCCCCTCTGTCTCCCCGGGAGCCCGATGGGTGGTGCATCACCCGTCCCCCCCCTCTCCCGCAGAGGTTGCACCTGAGCCGGCTGTGGCTTTATTTGGTCTCTTGCCCAAATTAACCAACACCCACCCCCCCCCCGGAAATGCCTCATCCCCCCAGGAGCACCACCCCTCCCACCCGACTGCTCCAGTCTCCCTGCGCCCCAGGCACACCCGTCCTTCCTCCTGGGAAAGTGGACAGAGCAGCTGCCACAGCAGAGGCCTCTGCTAGGCTGGAAACCAGAGCGCAAAGCAAACGCTTTGGCAAGGGGCTTGGGCGTGAGGCTGCAGGGAGCGGCCAGTTCAGGGCTCCGCTCCGCTCCGGAGCCATGGTCGCTGGAGCTCTGCAGTGAAAAAGGCCCCTGGCTCCACCTGCTGGCTGCGCCCAGGAGCTGGCCCTGCTGCGTGGTGTCTGCTCTCTGTGCCTAGGGCCGGCCTGCCCTGCTCCCTCCCAGCCGCTCCCCCTCCTCCTCGGAGGCACCAGACCTCTGGGTCTCTGTTCTGACCCCATCTCAGCTCCTGCGCACAGCACAGACTGCAGTCTCTGGCCTTCTCTGCTCACTGCTGTTCCTGGGCCCTGCCCCGGGGCAGGCTGACCCCAGGCCAGTCCAGGAGCCCAGGCTGAGGGGAAGCGTGACCCCACAGGGCAGCGAGTGATGCAATTCACTATGGAACATGGTCCCTTCCTGCCATTGCTCCCACTTCCATGACATGAGCAGTGACCGGACAAAGGCAGAATTTAAATGCCGAGACCACCAGGACCTGGTTGACGGGGTCAGCATGGGCAACGTGGTGGGTCACAGGGCATTTGGCCCCATTTCTGAGTCACCTAAAGTCCCCCTCAAACGCAGTCAAGGACACAAGGGAAAAAGGACCTGCTGGGCCTAGCCCTTTGCGGCAGGACGGGGTGCCGGGGTGACAGGGTGGGGGGTTGGCGGGGGTGGGGGGTGGCAGGGGTGGAGGCGCGAGCAGGTGGTGGGGTGATGGGGGTGGGGGTGCAGACCTGCTTGGGGCTGACATCAGTCCTGGCTATTCCAGGGACTGGATCACCTGATTTACAATGAGCTCAGCCAACAAGACCCGCCCCGAGGCAGAACCTCCCAGGCGCCAGCCCCACATCTCATTTCACAGCTTCCCTGGAGCATTTATGGAATAAACATGCCCCAGTACCACAGACCTCCCGCCATCCAGGGCCACCAGGCGCCTCTGGGCTAGGGCCTCCCTGCTGCTCTCCAGGCACCACAGGGCGGGCGATCCCACCTGGACAGAGCATCCGCAGGCCCTGCAGCCTCAGGCTCGCAGCCCCTCGCCCACAGGCATGGCCTCTGGCTCCAAACACACCTCTCCTGGTGGCCTTCTGAGCCCTGGGCCTACCTGTCCATCTCCCCGGCACACGGCGCCCACGGTCCTCCCTGCTGCCGGCTCGGCCCTGCTGCCCTCCGCCCCGCACGCCGGCCCTGGCTCCCTCCTGCGAGCTGCGACTGGCCATCTTCTGCGGGTGACACGGCTGGAACACGCGCCACCTTTCAACAACCCGGGTCTCCTGGGGCCCGGCCTTCGGGGATCCTCCTCCCAGGTATTCTCCCACGGTTTGCCAACCGAGTTAATAAGCAGCAAAAGCAAACTTTTGAGACTCCCCGCTGCCCAGGGGGCTCAGGCACGGGGGCACCCCTGGGACCCAAGCAGTTCTTTGGAAAACTTTTTTAAAATGTAGCTTAGGGTGGCCCCGGAGATGCTGAACTGGACTGACTCAAACAAATGGGTGTTTCTTGAAAATCTAGGGAGCAGGTACCCAGGGGCCATCCTGAGACGGGTGCCAGCGGCCTTCCGCTTCACACTGCAGTTTCAGGTGTGCCCACGAGAGCACACCCACGCACCCACGCGGTGAGACCCCCACCCAGGCCAACTTCCAGCGACCAGAGCACCTGCGCCGAGGGCGTCTCCCAACTCCACAAGGAAAACGCAGCATCTCAGCCTGGAAAGGCCTGAGCGGAGCCCTGCACGTGCCCCCGCCCCCCTCTTACCAGCAGGACCAGAGGCTGCTGCATGGGGGGGCACTGTCCCACGACGCACTTGTGCTTGACTTAATAGCTTATTTTCCAAAATAATGTTATCCGTGTGTATATTTTTCAGAAAACTTGCAGACAGAAGACGGCCAGGGCACGGCGCGTGCACGAGTGCCCGCTGTGAACACGCTCAGGGGAACGGGTGGCTGCACACGCACAGGTGCATTTTGGGGCACTGGGTGAGGAGCCGCTGCAGGCTCTAGCTGGCACCACCGGGTCTTGGGGTGCCCGCGGCGCCAGGAAACCTGAGTTCATGGGGGTGAGGCTGCGGGGAAGAGTGTCCAGGCTCTTGGATGGGGTCCCAGGCAGGGTCCTGGGCTGGGTGGGGTCCACTACACTCCACCCGAGTTGGCCCCTTGATGGCCCACCCCCCAGCTCTCCTGTTCCTCGCGGGCAGCACGCGCCCTGCGGCTGCGGCCTTGGCTGGCCTTAGCCCCTCTCCATCACCGTCTTTCTCACTGCTAGAGATGGGGAAGAAAACAAGCTGCACCCCGGCCTGTGGGCAGGCTTCTTCCATGAGGTCTTCACACTGGGCCCCCACTCTTCGCCTGGCACGCCGCGGCCAGGGGAGGAGAGCAGTGCAGGCACCCAGGGAGCAGGCGAGCAGGCAGGTGGGCGGGTTCCAGCAGGTGAGAGCACAGGGTACAGCGGGACCTGGGGACGCCCAGGCCACCCACCCCATCAGCGCTGCCACGTGAGGGTGGCCGGCAAAGGGCACTGGCACGCAAGCCCCACAAGGTCACCCCAGCACTCACGTGCCAGCAGGCGACCAGCCTGAGGCTTGGCCTGAGGAGCCTGGGGGGGCGCCCGGCTCAGGTGTGCTGACATCCGAGGGGCCCCTCGCCCCGGCAGACGTGCGACGGAGGAGAGGCCGGAAAACGTCACCTCCAAGAGGCAGCAGGGCCATGGCAGACACGCGCCCCAGCTGCGTCCCGAGCCGGCCGGCCAGAGCAGGCTTCCCCAGGCTTCCAGTCCCGGCCCTGGGAGCACATGCAGGCCCAGGACTGGCCTCAAGACCTCTCTGCGCCCCAGGCTGTCCTCCCCACTCCCCAGGCCCCAGCCTCCACTGCCTGACCAGCCCCAGGCGCCCGTGCCATCCCCGCAGCACCACTCCGGCACGCGTCCTCACCCTGGCACGCGCCCTCGTCCCCAGCACAACGGCCTGCTCTCACTCAGGCGGGCGCCCCTGGGTGCGGGTGCACCATCGGCTACAAGTCGGCATCTGTGTATCCGTCTCCACCAAGACAAGCTCACAGATACTTTGAGATGTTCAAATCCTCACCCGGAAGTACCTTCCAGAATCCCTCCTTCCTCTTTCCCGCGCAGTCGCTGGGACACTTCCTCACGCCCACGCGGTCAGCCCCTCCATCCCGCACAGGGGCCGGGCAGGGGTGCCGGAAACTGCCATCGGTGGTCACTCTCACGCTGACCAGATGTGCTGAAGTCACCTCAGTCTAGGCAAAGTGACCTGCCCCCTTGGCGCGACGGTGCGTGGTCCCGGCCGGCCATTTCCTGGGGCGGCTGAGTTGGGGCTTTGCTCATCCCATGGCGGGCCCCAGAGCAACGTGGCCGGAGCCCAGGGATTGGGGCATGTGGGGTGCACCAGGCCCAGGGGTGGGAGGGCCGCCCAGGCAGGGGCAGGTCTGTGAGGCAGGGAAGGGGAAGCAGGAGTCCAGGGGGAGCCCTGGCGAGCTGTGGGGGCAGCCACCCCGCCGGCCCAGGCCGGGGTCTGGGGGCGAGGGTGTGTTGTGCTCGCTGGGGACGGGGCAGTCAGCAGAGGAAGCCCGGCCAGGAGCTTTCTCGTGGGGGTACTCCAGGGACTCGGCCGTTACAGGAGGGGTGGAATCTCTACCCGTAAGGGTAGAGGCGCCGCTCCAGACGGGCCTTCAGGAGGAGGTCTTCCGGGTCCATGGAAGGAAATTCTAAGACTCACACTTGAAGCCCCGCACGGAGCATCACTGGGTTCGGTATGAAAAAGGGAATGATTATAAAACTCCTGAGTTTCTTCGGAAGTTTCATAGATGACAGTTATTCATCAGAGCACAGTGTGGACAAAGTCTGGATCCAGCTCCAGCAGTGCAAACCCCGCCTCTGAACAGGGTGAGGGGGTGCCCCGATGGTCTGTCTAGACCTGCTCTCAGAACCACTCCCAGACCCACGGGCCCTGGGCGTGGGCTCGGTGAGGGGGGAGGGTCCAGCACCCCAGGCCTGCTGGTTACCTCGGATGTGCCTTCCCCAGAGTGCTGAGGGCCCTGGGGGTGGGCCTCAGGGGAGCCAGAGGCCTCTCTGCTCCCTCTCCCTGGGGGATTCTGCAGTTTGGACCCTTAGAGGCCCAGCGAGAGAGACTTCTTTTATCATTTAAACCCCCTCTGGAATCAAGCGAGTGAAACGTGGGCACAACTTCCAAGGCCACCACATGGAGGTAGCATCTTCACCAGCCCCCCGCCAGGCTGGGGCCACCCTCCTCCCCAGGCTGGGGCCACCCTCTTCCCCAGGCTGGGGCCTCCCTCCTCCCCAGGCTGAGCACCCAGCGGGAGGAGCCAGCTCAGAACAATTAGCCCAGGCAGGCAAGTCCCAGGGTACCGCCTTCCTTCCTTCCTTCCTCTGGGGCACAGTGTGTGCAGGGGTGATGGGTTTGCGTTTATTCAATGCAGGTCAGATGCCAGACCCCACCATACCACCCAGGCCAGCCCAAGGCCCAGGGCCCACCAGCTGCAGGCGGAGAGAGTGGAGGCTCCTGGGGAAGAGGGGGCGCCAGGGAGCGGAGGGGGTTCGCCAGGGCACAGAGGGGGGTGTGCCAGGACACAGAGGGGGTACCAGGGCACAGAGGGGGTGTGTCTGGGCGAAGAGGGGGTGCCAGGGCTCAGAGGGAGTGCTAGGGCACAGAGGGGGTGCCAGGGAGCAGAGGGGGCGTTAGACCAGGGTCAGAAGGGAGGTCTTGCCTCCAGGTCCTTCACCATCATGCAGGCTTTCGGGGCAACTGCAGGGTGATAGTAGGGTCCCGCTCATAGGGCCACCAAGGAATCGCGCACATAAACGTCGCTGCACATGGGTAGGGCAGGTTGGAGCCTGTCAGCTAGTTGTGGACCTAGCAGCCTGCTCACGGGTGGGGTGCACCCTGTGCCGGCCCCACGTCCACCTTGGGGAGCTGTTTTCCATTCATCAGGGTCTCCCCAGGAAAAGCATGAAACTACCAGGAAGGGAAGCTGGGAACCCTACCCAGCAGCCCAACGAGCCACATCCCCAGCCCCCAGAGAGGGCCTGCGAGCCTGGGGCTGCCCAGTGACTGCCCGTGGGCGCCTCCCCGCCCAACAGCCCCTGGCGGCGGCCACAGGCCCTGGCCTCGCCTGGAAAGAAAGTCAGAGCAGGGCCGTGCGCCCCGCTCCTGTAATGGTTAGGATTTCACCTTCAATTTCCAAAAAAGTATTTTTTGATTTTGCTTTTTAAGGGTCCAGCTCTGATCACATTACTTCTTACAAACTTTGAAAATGTGCTTATTTCTAAGCAAAATAACTAAAGATAAACTTGTACTTTTTTTGAGTGCTTTGCCTCACGCTGATTTCCCTCTTGGAAAACCCTCTTCATAGGCCACCGCCTCCGCACCAGCTGGCCGGTCGCTCTCCCTTTGTGTCCTGCAGCGGGGAGGGCTTCTCTCTGCACCCCCATGCTCGCCTGCTGGGTCCGGGAGGACCTGGGGTTCCCATTCTCGGTGCTCACTGAGGTGAGCAGGGGCTGTGCCCCGAGGGCCAGGCCATGGTCCCCACAGGGAGAAGGCGGGGTGCAGGGCAGGGCCTGCGGGCAGGCAGGGTTTGGTGTCTGGGCAGCGCTGGCTGGTGTCCAATATCCAGGTGGGGCTGGCCCCACAGTCCGCGGGGACACAGGCTGTCCCTCAGGACAAGACCTGCAGTGCTGTCCTCTGAAGCCCTGCCTACCCTGGCAGCACGCCGGCCGGAGAGGCCTCTGAATAAAATGTGCACAGGAGACATTCTCGAATCATCGAATCACTTAAAAGAGCAAGGGAGCTGCTCTTGAGGTCAGACAGGTGTCTCCTCACTGCTGGGGTGAGGGACAGGCACCTGACAGCAGAGTGGGGGTGGCTAGAAGGGCGGGAGGGCAGTGCATGGCTCCAGGCAGGAGTGACACGCAGTGCACACCAAGCACCCACTATAGAGTGAACACACCTGACAGGTGTGCGTACCTGGGGCTCCTGGGTGCCCCTGTGGGCAGTGGGCAGGGGAGGGCTGAGGAACAGCTCAGGGTCGCCGGGGTCGGGGTCCCCTCCCACTCCCCTGGAGTGGATTGCTTCCCTCTGAATACTGCAGAGGTCAGCAGGGAGGTGCCCTATGTATAGCGCCTGTGCACTTGGACTACGCTGACTACACTCACCAGCCCTGACTGTGCTCCCAGCCCTTGTGCTACCTCTGCTGACAACTGACTCTCCTACGATATGAACAAATGGACTATTAATCTAGTATTAATAGTACTCAGAAAGGATTCACTCACCTCACTAAATACTAACAATGCTAACTTAACTCTACCAACAATACTAACCTCACTCAGCTTACTAGCAATACTAACTACAACACAAATAAATGAAACCACACAAACAAAAAATGACAAATGAGATGTAAACGTAAAAATATGATTAAAAACAAACTAATTAGAAACTAACCACTAAATTTAAGAATAAAACAGAACAACAAAGACCAATAGAACAAACAACAATTAGAAACTAAAACCTGAAAAAAAAAAAAAAACAAAAAACACCAAAATAAAAACCCAGAAAAACGACAAAGGGGAAGAAAGAACAAACAATGAAACAAGAACAGAAGGGAAAATGGGGGAGATCACTCAAAAAATCAAAATCAAAAAACTAAAAACTGAAGTAAAAAAATAAACAAAACAATAAAGATAAAAATATGAGCCAATAACAAAACAATAAAGGAAAATAAAAAACAAAGAAATAAAAGGAAACAGAAAAAGTAGAAAAAACTATAAGCAAATACAAAAAAATCA